>NC_136489.1:77123320-77208320 GCF_053919585.1 Euprymna scolopes | reverse complement strand
TGTAGCTTAATCGCCATATATATTTTCTAACTTTCTTTAGACATGTGAAAAACAGTTAAATAATATTTCATACGGAAACAAAGCGGCTAATTGGACCAAATTAAAAAATGCGGACTTAATGTAACCAGAGTTGTATCCCTAAACCAACTGTTTCAGGACCGCGTATGCCCGATCGTTTAACATGTCATCTTCTTATGCTCAGAATATGTAGGTGTGAAAATCGTTTTAAACATCGGGGGAACTGGTTTAATTGCTATCTTACTGGACGCACACTCTTTGGGTTGTGGTTTTTATCCCAGCATGAGCATGTTGTTAACTTAGCAGACATGAATGTTTAAAAAAAACATAACGTATTTGTTCTTGTTTAAGTTTGGGTTTGTTTTTTTACGTAATTTTTCGAAAGGAATTAAAATTAGATTTTTATACATGCGGCAATTCTGATTATAATCTATATCTACACTCCTATGAATCCGTTTTTCTTTTGTGTGTCTCTATATTCATATTAAAACCGTCTTTTTTTAAAAAGAAATTTTTCTTTTATATGGGTTATGGAATTGCCTTCCCTAGCAAAAGATCTCGCTAATTCGTATATTCAATTAAACATTAATTTTAATTATTTCCCTATTAGTTGCTTCGGTTTTCTCATGGGATCATAATTTTTATGTAACTATTACGTGTAATTATATTCTTGCAAATACTCTACATGATTTATACTTCCTCAATATTTGCGTAAAAGTGGATAGTAAACAGCAAAACTGCTTCCATATATAGTTATTTATACGTATATATTTTTGTTTTACAGTTTTCGTACCAAACATCTCCTAGATATTTTAGTCTACAGACATGAAACTACATATGTAGGGTATTTCAATCCATGCACCTCTTTATATGTGGGTTTTAGCTCGGAAAAATCGGTGCAAAGTGTGAAAATTAAAAAAAAAAAAAAAATTGCCAGGTGAAGGTCGGACGCCGGCATTACGAATGCATGACGTACTCGCTATTGGTCATTGTTTTTATTTTTAGCCTTGCAGTAAACAGGTTTTCATAGCGCAATCATTGATGTCATAGGCAAAAATATCGTGGGCTGGACGTTTCGGTTCGATTCTCGGTGGTGGCTCATGAGTCTTTTTTAAAATACTTTTTTAATCATTGCTGTATATTGCATACGATCTATCTATGTATCTATCTATATATCTATATATATATATATCTATACAAGTGAATATGTTTTTCTGTCTTTTCTCTATTGTAGTCAAGGTAGACTATTATACAGAAAGGCATTACTTTACATTTCCTTTTTTTATTATATGCATGTGCACATAATCTTATGAACAGTATATAGGGCTCGAGCAAAGCCGGACAGAGCTGCTAGTATGTCTACAAAAATGAAAGTGTATCTGTGTGTGTGTCTGTTTGTGTACATTTCCCTACACAATATGTCTGTCAATTTTAAGTCTACAGACTGGAATTTGATATAAAGGGTATCGGTTTGGGTTTGAAATCGGTTTTCGGTCAGAAATTTGGCTGTTACTGGGTAAAAGTTCAACGATTTGACCTTTGAACAATCTGTGAAACTCTTTCGACAATTTTGGGTCTAAACACTTGAAATTTTAGATATAGGTTAATTTGACATGGATCTAACTGAAATACTTAATTTGAGACCAAAACAATAAATTCTAAGGGGTCAATAGGGGTCAAATAAAAAAAAATAAATGCTAATGGGTCATAATAGGGGTCAAATTACTCAGACTATATCTGGTCTAAATATTTGACATTTGACATAAAGAGTATTCAGAGATAGGGCAAGCTTTTTAATCTGTTTGGGTCGAAAAATATTTGTTACTAATATATAAATGCATGCATGTATGCATGTTTTCATGACTTTCTAAAACTCTGGACAGAGTGACAGATTTTACCAAGATCAGTATCGTTTGAAGTTCGACATTTCAGACAACAATTATCGAAAAATTGGCTAAAACCATTAATACCTTCACCTTAAACTGGACACTTTTCAACATGGGCGGTGACTTTAAACGCCGATATTTTTGAAACTGATCCTCTACTTTGGATTGTCTGGCATAAATTTAACATGAGTCACTACTGGTTCGACGGTGGTCGTAACGGCAAAGACATTAGGTTATTTCCCCGTTCTTTTCCGCCTTCGCGGTACGGGTTCGAGCCTGCTTTCTTAATACCACTTTTTTTTTTGCTCAACATACATATTCAAACACTACAAAAGTATTATGGGAATGCAAGAAAGCTATATACTATGTCAAAGCAAGTTTAGAAGAATATAAACTTGGGTTCTTGTACCCAGACCATCACCAACATGCTTGAAATGGTTCCATCAGCATCTTACAAAGCCAAAATGGTTACCAATATGTATTCATAAAACTCAAAACTATGCGAATAACATCACTTAACCCGTAAATTCGCTTTTGAGATCGTACGAAATTCATCAATAGCTGGCAACTGTTTGTGAAAATACATCAAGCATATCCCTCAACGGAGCTTCAATAACGATTATAACTCATTCTTCAAAGCTTTTCAGTGGAAACTCATAAATAAAATGCTTTCCAACACTTTGGAAAACCTTATTGGTTTTCCCAATAATGTATGATAATAGTGATCGCTGCTTTGTATCTCAGTACAGTACATGTAGTATTCTATCTAAGTAAGTTGTTTTGGTTCGTTATTAATAGAGTCTAATCTACAGCAGCGAAAAAAAGCAAGTACTCAGTGGCAAGCAATATGTTTTTTTGTCTGGCGAGAGTAGTTAAACTATCAACGCGATTTCGCCTCTATAGCCAAAAATTTCAATATATTAAATTATTTGATAGTATTTTACGTTAAAGTCAACTCCAAAAGATCACCATCTTTGGAATATTTAGCAATATCTTTTAATCCTTGATTTTTTTCTCTCTGATACGATTGTGGAAGCAGTCGTTGATCGGCGCATTTTCAGTTCATAAGTCGACATATACGCTATCGAGATGACTATATAAGACAAAAATTCAAACGCATCCTACGATCAAGATCTCTGGAAGTCTCTTTCCTTCAAACTAGAGTACAGTGTGCAATGTTGCAAAAGGTGTATGTCGTTCTAATGCCCACATTGCATATTTGATATCAATGTATTTCGTCTTTCGTTTCAACGAGCTTATGGGAATTACCATTACACCTGACTTGAAAGGAAGACTTAAATGGAATCTGTGGGCCGTTTAAAAATGTTTGAGAAACACACACACACACACACTCACATAAATAGCTATATATTTTTTATCTCTAGATCTCTTTCTTCCTATATATATAAATATATATATATATATATATATATATATATATATATATATATATACCTTCGAATATAAAATATATACATTTACATACACACTGCTGATCAAATATTTGAGACCACTTACACATCTTTAAAAAAAAAACGTTTTTTTTTTTAAGGATAGATTTTAAACTCTTTCGACTTAAGGTTACTAATACTACAATCTAAAAGGTTATGGAAACAAAAAGGTGCATTCAAAAATATTATTTAAAACTTTGCATTTTTATTAACTAAAAGATAAAGATAAAAATCATAAGACCAAACCTATAAATTGTTAGATTTATGGTAATTCTAATATATTTAGTTTAGTTAGAGATTAGCAATCACTGTGTAAAGGTGTTACCATTTCTAAAGCATGGAAACTAACCGGAGTTGAGCGTTCTCGAATTCTAGGAATCCATTAGCAAGGTTTGTCCCAGGGAGCGATATCAGCTAAGGTAAATCGGTGTAAAACTATTATTTCCAACGTTCTAAAGAACATTGAAAATCATGGAAAAGAAAAAAATTCTTGGGTAGGCCTCCTTCAAATATTCCCTCCATGGAGGAATACGAGATGTTATGAATGAACGAAGATTTTCTTCTTGTCGAATTAAGGTAGTTACGTATGCTTATTGCAGTCAATAACTATCAGACAACGTTTACAACAAAAAGGCATTGTAAATAAAAAAAACGTAAACACTTTCCTCTATTGCTTCCACGTCACAAAGTGGACCGCTTAAGATTTGGTCGTGAGTACCAAACCTGGGACTTTGAAAAGTAGAAAAAAATTCCTGATTACCGATGAGAAAACAGTCCATTTAGATGGTCCTGATGGCTTCTAGCGATATTGCCATGATAAATACATGCCCCTTAATTTTTTTCCACAAATCAGAGTGGTGGAGGTCCCGTAATGATATGCGGAACCTTTTCTTACAGAGGAACGATGGAGCTCCAGGTAGTGTAGGATCGTCAAACAGCAGCTGGTTATGCTAGCATGCTTTAAAAAGCATTTTTGATGGTGGATGACAATCGTTTGGGTGGTTATTCCAACCGGATAATGCGACAATCGAGACTGCAAGACGGACCTTGTGTTGTCTACTAGAAAATGAAGTCATTATGCATGCTTACTGGACTTAAAACTAATTGAAAATGTTTGAGGATGGATGACAAGAGAGGTTTATCGAAATGGAAAACAATATTTAACTACAACATTAACTTCCTGAAGTTATCTTCTGAAACTAGAGCAGGATCCCCCGCACCTTAATGGAAACGCTTATTTCTAGCATGACACACAGAATTTTTGAAGTCATCAAAAACTGTGAACTTAGAACTCATTATATATTTGATTGTTGAATGTTTTCGTACGCTTTTCATAGCGTTTTTGCTACAATTTAATCGACTTTTCGCCCCTGGTCTCATAATTTTAATCATGTGTAAAAAATCTAATTTAATAAGAATGCAAATTTGAAAAATCAATCTTTGGGATGTAGAGTTTTTGTTTCCATAACCTTTTAGATTGTAGTATTGGTAACCTAAAGTCGGAAGAGTTTAAAATATATCCTAAAATATTTAAAAAGAGATGTTGAATGTTTTTAAATGTTTTATCAGCAGTGCATATATATATATATATATATGTGTATATATATATATATATGTGTGTGTGTGTGTGTGTGTAATATAGTTATATTGTCGAAAACTACTAAAGATGCTATAATCTTTAGAGAATATCCTAATTTACCCTATATGTGCTTCAGGGTTGCACTTGCTAACACCACTGCATTTATGTTTGCCCTCTATAGGCCTCACAACAGCGGAGTTAATATCTTTAAGAGCATATCTGAGAAAATAGACCACATACTGTCTTCACATCCCTCGGCTAACATCCACATCTGTGGTGACTTCAACGTCCATAACGTGGAATGGCTGACCCATTCAAATAAGACAGATGATGAGGGGAGGTTTTGTCATGATTTTGCCATTGCTTATGATCTCACTCAGTTTGTTCGCGAACCCACCCGTGTGCCCGATACACCCAATCAATATGCAAGCCTCTTAGACCTTTTTCTCTCAACTTCCACTGAGCTATGTTCATGTACCGTTCATTCTCCTCCAGGATCCTCCGACCACTCCGTCGTATCAGTTAAGATGAAAACGAAATGTAAGAAGCCATCAGACGTACCCCTCCACCGTACTGTATACCGATACTCTATGGCTGACTGGGATAGCTTCCGTACATTCATATCCGATTTACCTCTGCACTCCATGTTTAAAAAGGAAGTGTCCTCTATAGTATCAGATCTGACCGAATGGTTAATTGTAGGCATAGACCAATTCATACCATCTAAAAAATTTCAACAAAAACCTAACAGCCAGCCATGGTTCTCCCCAGAATGTGCTGCTGCTATCGCGCACAGAAATCACTTTTTCCATAACTACCAAAATAATAGATGCACTGAGACTAAAGCTGCTTTCAGGACTGCCAGCAACCACTGTAAAAGAGTAATAAAAAAATGCAAGAGAGCTATATGCCAAGTCTGTTAAATCCAAGGTAGCTGATCAGCGGCTTGGTTCCAACCAGTTTTGGCAAATAACAAATAGGATCCTGAACAGAAGTGTGCGTTCTATCCCAACCATTATCAATGGACCAGAGGTTATCTCGTAAGCGTCAGACAAGGCCAAACTATTGGCAAAGAACTTTGCAGCTAATTCTACCCTATGCGACGAAGGCCATCAACCCCCCATATTTCCTCCTATAACACAGAACAAGCTAGGTAACATACAAATATCCGTGCATGAGGTCGCCAAGCTAATAAAAAACCTAGATTCCAGTAAAGCAACTGGCCCTGATGGCATCCCAATTATAGTGTTAAAAAAGCTTCAACCAGAACTTGCTCCCATACTTACGAAACTATTTAAGCGCTGTCTTAAGGAGAAGTGCTTTCCGACCCCCTGGAAGACCTCATCAGTTTGCCCTGTATTTAAGAATTCAGGTGATAAGTCATCTCCCTCTCAGTACAGACCAATAAGTCTTCTCTGTGTAATGAGTAAGTTGCTGGAATCAATATTAAATATAGAAATAGTCAACCACCTCAGCAGGAATAACCTTCTTAATGACACAAAATATGGTTTCCGCTCTGCAAGATCAACTGCAGATGTGCTGACGGTTATATCCCACAGGATTAGTGAATCTCTTGACAAAGGCTTCCTTTCTAGGGCAATTGCTCTTGACATATCAAAGACCTTTGACAAAGTATGGCATAATGGTCTACTTCACAAGATTTCCAGCTACGGTATAACTGGAAATGTTTTCTCAATCATTAAATCATTCCTCTCCGATAGGCTCATAAGAGTAGTGGTAGATGGACAAAAATCGGAGGCCTGCAATATAAATGCTGGAGTCCCTCTGGGGTCAATACTGGCCCCAACTCTCTTCCTAATCTACATCAATGACCTCCCTAAACACATACTTAAATCATTCGTTGACATCTATGCTGATGACACGACCATCTACGGCAACACATCAAAGGCTGTAAATGACGAAGTTCTCTCGGATTCTCTCTCCTCTGATCTCGAGCGCGTGGTTCAGTGGGGGAAGATGTGGCTAGTTACCTTTAATGCCTCCAAAAGCAAACTCCTATCCTTACATCATCAACGCTCTGATCCCCAGCTGGCATCAATTGTGATGGATGGCTCTCGTCTGGGTGAGGCCCCGTGTTTTGACAAGCTTCTGGGTTTGACCTTTACTCCTGATCTGAAATGGAACACGTACATCAAGTCTGTTGCCAAGGTCGCTGGAAAGATGGTAGGATCCTTCTACCGCTCCAGAAGATATCTCACTACTGATGCAATTCTCTATCTATATAAAAGCCAAGTACGGCCAAGGATGGAATACTGTTGCCATATCTGGGCAGGAGCTGCCAAAAACAGCCTATCATGCCTTGACAGAGTACAAAACAGACTTCGTGGTTTAGTGGGGGATGCCCTTTTCTCTACCCTGCAACCCCTCTCCCACAGAAGAGACGTTGCGAGCCTATCCTTGTTTTATCGTTATTTTCATGGCAGGTGCTCGTCTGAACTCCAATCCCTTGCCCCCCTCGCCAATCTTTCACGAAAAACACCCGTCTAGCTGAATCCACTGTGAAAAATTTTCCCCACTCTATATCTGTGCCTAAATCAAAACGCGGATTTCATGAGCAAAGCTTCTTTCTTAGCACTGCACGCCTGTGGAACTCTGTTCCGTCTGCCTGCTTCCCTCCGCACTACAACTTGGATGTCTTCAAGTCTAATGTTAACAAATTCCTAATGAACCGCCCCCCTAATTAAACACTTCATAAAATCTCCTCACTAACGTAATGTACTTGCACTAACCCTTATCCCTGAGTGGCTTCCGGGCCTTGATAAGTGGTGATCACTGTGTAAAAAAAAAATCCATATATCATATATATATATATATATATATATATATATATATATATATATATATATATAATAAAATAAAAATTACAATACATGTTTTGCCCTATATTTTTGGCGCCTTTTAACATCATCTTTTCTGAATCAGTGTTACATTTTCTTTTCTATTTTCTTTTTTATTCAGTCACCATTCAATTTTTTTTCCCTTCTTCTTCACTCATTTTTCTTAATTACACCTTGTATACGCAGCCGAGTTTTACGCATATTTCATTTTGCTTCTAATGATATTATGGGAATTCGCTCCTCTTTTCCTTGCATCTATTTGTGAATTATGCCACGGATTTAGGCTTTTTGGATTATTTTGGACCATTTTCCAATTACGAGATTTCCTTCGATTTTACTTGTGCGAATGGAAATTTAACTAACTTTCTTGGATTTACATATTTGGATTTTACCGTCATTGTATACTTTAACTTTCACCAGACTATGCATTCACGTGAAATCACATTTTCCTTCACGCTATATCCTCTGCTTTATTTTTGTTATCAAGTAATATCTTCGACTTAGTTGCAGTTACATAAAATACTTTTGCAAGCTAAATCCGATCCCGCATTTTGCTAATTCCTACCCTCTGATGAGAAGGACATTATTTCTTCGAAACTCCGCGGATTAAGGACTATACTCTTATTTAGTGTTTCCTTTTCTAAGTAAATATGTTCTAACTCTTTTTAAAAGGATTTTAACATGTTTTATTAACTATTTGCTCTTATATATATATATATATATACATATACATATAAACACACCCACACCCACACACACACACACACACACACACACACACATATATATATATATATATATATATATATATATATATATATATATATATATATATATTCATTAAAAGGACAACAACCACTACTAGTAGGTTGACTATATGCGCCAGACCGTGAGCGTACATGAAGCTAAAAATGAACCTCCCACATTAAGCTTCTTGCTTTACAAATTCCTCTTACCCAAACCACTATTTTAAGGAAAAGTATGCCGAACTTAATAAATCAAAAGAAGTACATTTTTGCGGCAAAAAAACAATGCAAGTAGTGACGAGCCTTGGAGAAAATTAGTCGGATATATTACAAGGCTACCCTTCTTGCCACGAGACTTACAAATGAACTCACGGTTGCTAACTAGATTTCACAGTGCGCCTAATACAATTTAAAGGCAGTAAACGTTACAAAAAAGGGTGTAAGAGCCTACATATTTTTCGTACATCGATGAACACGGCTGATCAAAGAAGAATATATAAAACGAGACAAATATACGTACGTGGAAATGAGCATGACAGATCGTGAAATTTCTAACATAGTATAGTATACGCCAGACAAACAAAAGTAGAACACTTATTGGAGACAAGCATATATATATATATATATATATATATATATATATATATATATATATATATATATGTAGTTTTTCCACTATTCCTGATATATAAGGATGGTTATAGAATTACAATTTTCACATAGACAGGTTCTTCTGCTAATGTAGATTTTTGTCAGTCATTTCAAAATTATGCTCGTTTTGTCATTTCCATGTAAAATCATTTACAATGTTATATGCTTTATTCAATTTATTCGTATTTGTTACACAGAAATCACCAATTATCTGGTCTGGAGCGCATTCGAGGATACGGGTGATGTGTATACATCAGTCAATGTGATTATCGCGTAGTAAATATAAGTAGTCCGATTTTTTTTAGAATTAGATTACTCAGTGGGATGCGTCTTTAAGAACTTGTTTGCGTTGGACTTGAAGACAATCAGATTGTAGTCAGCTAGAAACCAGACAATCGGAAGAGAGTTCCACAGGCGTGCAGTTCTAAGAAAGAAGCTTTGTTCATGCCATCTGCATTTAGGTTTACTCACAAATAAAGTGTGTGGAAAATTATGGATGTTGGTTTTGGGTAGACGAGTGTTTTTCATTAAAGTTTGGCGAGGGAGTAGTTAGATTGAAGCTCACCTGAGCACTTGCCATGAACGTCACGATAAAGTAGAGAGAGGCACGCAATTTCCAAATAATTCATTTGTGATTTTACGCAATGTATTTCTATTTTTTATGCCATTTAATGCTGTATATCAGTAGCAGTCCATATCTTGCGACACTGTAGTTTAAAATCTAAATATAATTAATCAGGCTTAGCCTTCCGTAAACTAACCAAGGCTTTCATTAAACGCTATAACAACTCAAGGTCACATCCGACGACATTATTTTATGAAGCAATCTAATGTTAATTTTTCAAGCACTATTACTCTACAATATTCTAATATATCTTTCATTTAAACAGGTTTCCTTACAGGGAAACGCACATGTTATTATCCTATGTATATAGTCTTCATTTAAAGTTCATCTACTCTACGTTCGTTTACATGTTTTCAATGAGGAACAAAATAAGCATAGTTTAATTTAAAGAATAACCTATTATATGAAAAGCAAACACACGATTAGCGATATTTTATATAATGTATGTAAATTATTAGAGAAAACAAATATCATCAAGTTAATATTCTTGAAAGTGATATAGCTCATTAGAAAACAAAGATATTGGCAGATGCTTATACTATTACATAGCTTCGATTATAGTTAATGTTTTTTTCTTTTTGAAATATATTTTGTAATATCTCTGAAAGTAGAAACATTCAGTAATCGTTCCTGTTAGTAATAATAGGTATATAAAGCATTATTGAATTCATCTCATTAATACACATATAATTGAACCTTTTCCTGTTTTTAATTATAAGTAAAGGTTTATTTTTAGAGTACCCCTTTGCTCTTTTAGAAACAGTTTCAAAATATACGTTATATTGATTATTCAATCATCAGTCGCGAGTATTCTGTATATTTTATCGCATAAGATTTTCGAATTAAGATTAACATTGTAGTTTTTACGCATAATACTATACTTAGATACATAGTAATTGGAACAAGCTGGAAACACATATATGCCCACATTTAAAATATAATTGACCATTTTTTGATAAAACCGAGTATCCGTGTATTCTTGAAACATTGTCTAGTTGCCAACAACTATAGCATGATCACTAAAGCAACAAAAGACCTCTGAATATCAAGTAAAGGTCGAACAGTATTGTGAACAACGACCAAACTTCATTCAATACACACTGTTCAAGAATCTCGCTCAGTCCGAATCGACAGCCGGCATTTCAAATATGTGTGCGTTTGCCTTTTGTCTGGCTTCTGTTTAGAAAGTTAAAGAATGTGGTTTATCGGCGTTATCTATTGATTTGGAAATCATTGCATATTAAAAGACTGCAAATGTCATCAACGCTCTGAGGCACTAATCATCATAATGATAATGTATTGTTGGCGAGGCTCCTTTCCTATTTCCATAGTCGATAGAAGAAAGAATTTACTTGAACTGAAAGCTGTCAAGACGGCTATAACTCTCGTTAGTATCACGAGTCTGCCAGCAGTTTAAATGTCCTTCGCAATTAATTTATCAACCCATTCTCCTTCTCATTCATCCGCATTAATAAATTTATTGACATTCGTAATTAACTATACATTAATATTCTTTTACACACACGCATACACCAACTCTCTCACACACACACACGCACACACATATGTATATATATATATATATATATATATATATATATATATATATATATATATATATATAAAAGTGTTGGGACGATTTATCGGTGTGTGAATCGGGAATCGGAAAATTCGACAAATTTATGGCTATCGGAATCGGTATCGTAATCGGTATAGGAATCGGAAAAATTGGTGCCTATTTTTCGATGTCAAAACCATTCTTTTAATTGTGATTTTTAATTTGATTTTGTTTAAACCAAAATCTTCCATTGCATGTAATCATAATAAAATAATAAATATTTATAGAAAAAGCAAAAATATATCGATTATACTGCATCCGTCAAATTTTACGTTTAGGAAGATATCTGCATATTTACCATGTGGGTTTTTTTTTTTTTTTTTTTTTTTTTTTTTTTTACAAAAATCGGGGAAAATAACAACTGTATAGTTACATATTTAAAGATTTATAGACAACCAGTATCGGAAAAGGGTAATTGTATCGGACTCGGAAATGTATTACAAAATCAATAATTGTATCGGAATCGGGAAAATATTTGAATCGTCCCATCACTAATATATATATATATATATATATATATATATATATATATATATTTTAAAGAATATTGTCGGAAATATTCATGACTAGTTGTTTATTTAACTTAGTGTATCATTAGGCTTGGGGAAGGGGCTATGCACCCTATATTGTAGATTTAGATTTGTATCTAGGAATTCTACTCGATATAGTTTGATTTTAATTGCTATTTAAAAACCTTGCTCGTGAAATGTTTTGGTTATCTAGTTTGGTTATGTAAGCTTATCTGGGAAACTCCCGATGTGACTGCGTGAGAGGCAAAGCCTCTCATTCCTATAAAGGCCAAATCAGTGATCTGGTATTGTTTCTTTAGTGTCTCTAGTAGGGATAGCCCCACTAAGTCGTAGGTATCTGCATTATAGTATGATCCCATTGCCAAATCAGATGGGTCTTTCGAATTTCATTTCATTTTTTACCCATTGCTTCTCTTCATAGAATTAGAGGGTTTTCCCTCGCACGTATGATAGTCTCTATTTCCAGGTTGCTTATGTTTTTCTATTTTAATGCAAAACTCAATGAGTTTTTCTAGTGTGTCTTTTGTAATGCAGTATTAACAATCTGCAAGATCTAGTTGATTGAATTTGCATCTGTGTCGTTCGGTTATATTATTAAACAATTTTATCACTGATTATGTGTTAGGCCACAAGTTGGGGGTGGTTTTACTTTTTATACTGTAAACAATTTCTTTTATACTTGCTTTACTGGACAATCCTATTTCACTGTAAGCTGGTTCGGCCCCTTTTATGTTAGGCTTGAGACCGACAGTGCCAATTTTTTTCTGACCTTCTGTACAGCTATATATATATATATATATATATATATATATATATATATATATATATATATATATATATATATATATATATATACACAAAAAACATTTTATGTAAACATTTTTAACATTTACTTCGATAGTCCTCAATAAGTAAGAAAAACTAGGCAGTTAATTTAACTATTAATTTACACATAGTTTTTCGCGTTTCATTCTCGTAAGTGTTCTTTATGCAATATTCTGTGTAGCTTAATTGCAATATATTTTTCACAACTTACTATAGATTTGTATATATCTATGTATATTTACGTGTGTGAAGGTGTGCTTTTAAATAATCTTTTGTAAATCAATTTTAAATTAACTATTATTTATTTCCAAACCAATAAAATAGAGGTGTTCTTTTAAATTATATGTCATTTACGTTAATCAGATTTTTCGAGCTTCACCTTTGTGAGGGCTGGTCAAACTATTAAAGGGAATCGAATTTGCCAAATTTTTTATATATTCTTTTGATAATTGTTTAGTTTGCAAATTAAATCGTTATACACGCACTCACTTATTGTAATTACTATGCGTGTATTTACCAGGCAGAACAATTTTGATCACTAATTGCCCTGTTTTATTCCTTTTTATTCAGAATACGATTTCACATTTGTTTTGTGTAATGAACTAACCTCTAACTGGCCTACAGTGTGGTGGTGCAGAATACAGTATACTCTACATTTTTCTGTGGGCAACCTTATGTTCATTTAATGCATCTATGTGTATATAATGTATTGAGTCAAATCAAAAACGAAAAATTTATGTAGCAATATTTATGTGCGCTCTAAACGGAGGAAATTATTTCGAAGGTTCCCATGTTTTAAAATCTACTAATAATATTATAATCTGGGGCATTCTGCTATTTCAATGACAAACATATGCTCACATTCATATTTTATATTCTTAAAGTAAAAACCGGACTTCTGAAATCTAAGTTTTTATACTTTTTATACTTATCAGAAATATTTCGAAAATAAAAATAATCTAAAAGAAAAAAAATGAATATAAACACCCTAAAAGAAAAAAAATGTAAAATTTGTAAACAATAAAACTAGCTCTCAATAGTGAACGATCTTACACACATAAATAATGTATTTAATATATATATATATATATACATATACATGTATATATATATATATATATATATATATATATAAAGAGAGAGGGTGAGACAGAGAGAAGAGAGACAATGTCGAGAAAAAGGGAAACAACAATATATACCAATGCATAGAAATTTATTCGTTTATTCGGTAAAGATGATACATTAATTAGGTGTGTATGATAAGTAAAATAGTTTATACAATGTTATTACGAAACCTAGTGCTTTTCATCATAAGACGAGAGAAGAAACTAGGTAAAATATTATGGATGCAGCGTATATTGACAGCAAAATACGGAGCGAAATATTTTGCATGTAATAAGAATGGAAAATATTGAACTACTGGGAGGAGCGAAATGGGAGAAAAACTGCTCTATGCAACAGAGAAGGAATATGGATTATAATAAAATGAAGGCAGGTGTAGACCAAATATGCTAATATGGGTTCAATATATGTGTTCATTTGTGTACTTCTACTATCAGGAAGAATATAGAATGATTGAAAGTCGATGTTTATTCAACCATATGTAGTAATGGATTATTATTACAAAAAGGGTTGCACTAGAAATACAAGGCGTGCAGAATCTGTATATATAAAAATGGTTTTAGGAATTGCAACTTCGTATTTTAATGAACTCTTAATTATTAGAAATAAGTAATATAATAAAAAAATGATAAGTAAAATGATAAAATAAACAAAAGATAAAATATAAAAAGATATGAATGAATAAACAAAAGGAATCACACACACAGACACACATATATATAAATATATGTATATCCATATAAAATAGATAGATATAAGTATAATAAGCGTTAATAATCGTGCCAGTGTTTCTCCGCTTTTTTTTTCCAATTAAATGCATATAATTTTATAAGTATACCTCCAAAAGAAAGTTTCTTTATGCCCGTTTATATATGAGCATGGGAACTAGGTGAACGCTTTACTATACAGATATTAATCTTGTGAAAACTTTGTAATATATGCGAAAATGGATTCAATAAATCATAGGGCAATAAACATTCATGTATATGTAGATTGCAGATGTTTTGATTAATTGACCCGTTTGTGAAATGAAAAACACGACTTTATATTCAGTTTATTCATCGTTCGAAGATGATGCGAAGATTTTGCGACGAAACTGGTCAGGAAACTGTTGCCAAATTAAGAATATTGGAGGGCGTTGTGCCAGAGTGCGCTGATCTCAATGTCTGATGTTATAAATGCACTAAAGATGGATTGGTCCCTCAGTTTAGAAAACCAAAACACTTATTTTACCATGTCACAACATCATTAGAGCGCCGCTGAACGCTACATATTTACATTAAATGTTAATGAATCAAAACCTACAATAATAATAAGGTAACCCGGGAGAGTTGGACATCAGTCTCATATAATAATGCTAATAAAAGCTTGAGTTTATAACTTAATTTTGTAGTTTATAAGAAAATGGGAGTGAGCGAATAAAGAAAGGCGGTTAATTTAAGAAAAAAATATTTATGAATATTTCACTAATAGTTAACAAAAATGCTTCAAATTAGGGTAAGCATTATTTTGGTACACTATTGCTTTAGCACTGATTATGAAACATGTAACTTTAACACCTAGGGTAAAAGTTGTTATTGTTTAATTGAATCAAGCGATATGTAGCCGATGTTTTCCTTTTCAAAATGAAACTCTCTCATACTAAAATATATATCCACAAATATATATCAGATGTTGTGTAACTCTGTGGTCGTTGAATACATATATACATATATATATATATATATATATATATATATATATATATATGTATATATTATATTATATTATATTATATTGTATTTAAAAAAAAAAATATGTACAGCTCCCCATGCGTGGGTTCCAAATTGATTAAAGGGAAAATTATTGCCAACTCGCATGTAGATAAAATGCACTTTCGTAAATAATTTAATTCATTCAAAACATATCGCTGAAACCAAAACAATATATATATATATATATATATATATATATATATATATATATATATATATATATATATATATATATATATATAGTCATCCATATGCAGTAATATTTCGTTGTATAACAGCTCATTAGGGCGGCTAGACAGGCAACTACCTGAAGCCATGATCGAAACCCGACTGCCCGTATGACAGTCAACGTTATCAATATTACTCTAAATTGCAGCTGTTCTGCGGGTGGGAAATTAACATGTTTTGACATCGTCCGAATATCTAAGCTCGATTTTTTTACACAGATAGTAGCGCTTAATTTGCTAATGGTATATTGTGTGTTGCTTCCCACTATCCTTAACTCAAGATAAGGAGCATCATACATACAGTACTGTATCACAGCTCATCATCCATATATATATATATATATATATATATATATATATATATATATATATATATATATATATATATATATATACATATATATATAGAGAGAGAGAGAGTGAAGGAGATAAGATATATATATAGAGAGAGAGAGAAAGAGAGAGAAAGAGAGAGAGAGAAAGAGCGAGAAAGAGAAGGAGAGAGAGAAGGAGAAAGATAGAGAAGGAGATAGATAGATAAATAGATATATAGATTTATAGATAGATAGAGAGAGATAACGATTTGCGTACATTGTGTATGTTGAGATCTTTACAGAGGATTGGTGTCTTCTATCTTACTCCTAGGATCTTATTAATTGGGTTTTGGACATTCGGTACATTAATGCAATATCAAAAATTTAATTTTAATAATGACACTTTGATTAATCATTATTTTCTTTCTATTTTACTTCATCTTATTTTGAAGTATATGTATATTCTACTTCTGTCGCAATATAATCTCTTCATAAAAAGACACTCTCTAGCCTAATACACCTCATTAACCAAACAAATGTTAACATTTTATTAATCACATATAATAATTAGAATGTGTAATATAAACATGCAATGACCCCTGATACAAAATTCAATTATTTTAACCGTTTAATTTTAAGTGTAGTGATGATTTATTATTAATGATATATGATTGTTTTCAATGTGATCGTTTTGTTTCTACCATTTCATAAACCTAAAGATTGACATATATTATTATATTTATAAGATAGCGTGTGTGTTATTTTGTGTGTCCCGCTTCCAGCAAATTTCCTTGGTTGAGATTTAAGAACACGCACGCTATCTTATTAATACATATATTATACCAAATGTGAGTTAACGGATTTAGTGAGTATTTAATGACATCGCAGGCATAATCTCCTCCTTCTTTTCGAGTAGGGAGAATGATAGTCTGACATATTCTTTTCCGGTAATGACGTGATTATCTGCTGTTAAAAAGGTGCATATAATATATTTATGATGTACTACATTGGCATAAGATGTGATAATAAAAAATCACATGGTGTACGGCTGATTCCACAAACCTCGTAAATTGATCAGTACCTGCTAGAGGTGTATTTGTAAACTTCAAAAAAAATGGCATGGATGTACGGCTGATTCTAAAAATCAGGTAAAAAGATTAGTGCACGCTGGGGGCTTATATATAATATTAAAAAAACATGTCACGTAAATATACCAAATAATCCTGAGTTACTTAATGTCCTCATTGCAAAAACTCTTCTTAAGGAGGAAGAATTAAAATCACTGGAATTCTGAGACTGATACTAATCTCAGAAATTTATTGTAAAATAATATTTGCCTAATCCCTAACCGTGTTAATGTGTTTTTGTTTTAAGTTCGAAAAGCTGCTAAAGCTGTTTATGATTTAAGCATTACTTTATTTCAAGTATATTTTAAACCGTTTGGTGGGGGATATGAAATCAGTCCCGGAAATGGCCGAAACCGTTTACGCATTACACATTACTATATGTCATGTATATTTTTAACAATGCTATAAAATATGAAATCAGTCTCGGAAATGGCTGAAATCGTTTACGCATTATACATTACTTTATTTCATGTATGTTTTTATCAGTGAAGGTGGGGAGTATAAAGTTAATCCGGAAAATAGCTGCAACCATTCACCTTTTAGATATTACTTTATTTCAGCATATTCTTACCAGTTGGGTGGGGGATATGAAGTAAATCCCGGAAATTGCTGAAAAAGTTTACAATTTAAGCATTACTTTATCATGTATATTTTAAAAATTGGGACGGGGGATATGAAATCCTTTTCGGAAATTGGCTGAAACAGTTTAGGATTTAGACATTACATTATTTCATGTATATTTTTACAGTGGGTTGGGGCTTTAAATTCAGTTGCGGAAATGGCTGCAACAGGTTCTGATTAAACCTTACTTTATTTAATGCATATTTTAAACAGTGGGTTTGCGGACATGTAGCCATCCTGGGTTTTGAGGAGATAAGAGATATACTAGCAGAATACACAGCGTCGCCGACCGAGGATTTAATAAGATATGTGTAAAAAGATATAATAGTAGAATACCGAGCGTCCTCGGGGATCGAATGAGAGATGTTTACGATATATACTACCAGAGTACACGGCGCTACCCGGGATTGGATAACATAGGTAGACACATATATACTATGAGAATACCCATAATCGATAGATGCGTTTGTAATGAACTAATAAGTCATGCAAATATCCAAGTTATTATTTTAGTAAGAGCGGGGATAATGTGGGTTGAAATTATTAAAAAATGATGTTCAAAATTAGTAACATATAATCTTTTAAAAAAATAATCAAACGCAAATTATTAATTGCTGTGTTTGTAATGCAATAATCAGTCCATACGTATATGTGTGTGAATATGTATGCATATATGTGTATGTATTTGTATATTCGTATATATGTGTGTGCATATGTATGTATCTGTGTATGCATGTGTGTATGCATATGTATGTGTATGTTTGTATGTATGCATGTGTATTATGTATTGTGCATGTATGTATGGATGGGTGGATGGATGTGCGCATGTGTGTATGTTTATTGGTATGTGTGTGTATATATGTGTATATATGCGTATATATATGTATATATATGTATATGTATATATATATATATATATATATATATGTCAAATATATATGCCAACGACCGTCTTCAATGCCATGTCTGCTTGAGCGTGTGGCAGGACTAAAAAAAAGTCACTTCGAGGCTCATAGACTTTCGGTGACTGTGGGAGTGCCCCTCGTCTCACAAGATTTTGCAATTATCATCTGTATGTATATATATATATATATATATATATATATATATATATATATATATATATATCAGTGATATAATACACATTAAAATAAAGAAAATAACAAAACATCATGTAGTAAGAGAAACGCACAATTTCATAGTTTTGCTAATCTAGCTTCTCCGTGAGTTTACATCATCTTTCTTACTATATCTATTCATTTTTGACTCGTTCTTTTTATACACTTACGCTGTCAGTTTATATGTTCATCTGTAATCCGATAACCTTTAAATATGTCGCTGAGAGGTAATTATATATTGCAATGTACATTTTTAATCCGTCTGTATTTTAAGTCTGCAATTATCATTGTTTTATATGCTACTTTTCTTATTGTCGTTCTTCCAATCATTTACACGTCTACTCGTATCCGATCCTGACTATACCGTGGTTTCCATCTTTTTCTAGTTGCACATGCACTCTACCTCATGCATAACTTATACATATCTTCCTGTTTTTATGCAGTTTTCTGTAATTTATTTCTTGAAATATTTATCTTCTATTCCCTATCAGCAAGCCTCAAAATGTTTCTTCTTGCCCGTATCTTTCCCTTCAATTTCCACCCTCAATCTGCTCATACATACCTCTTATTTTTAACTTGTTTTAGACTCTTCATTACGCAGGTGTCTTTTTGTCGCAATCAAAATAATGTATATGTCAATGTCACTCTTCCACCTTTTTTTCTCTCTTAACATTAATATTTTAATATATGTCTCCTACATAATCTATCGTGGTCCTCATCTATGTTTTCTTCTGCTCAACGATATATATATATGTATATATATATATATATACATTATAGATGTATACAAAGTATATGTCTATATGTATATATATGTATGTATATATATATATATATATAGGTATACATTATATAAATATGTGTATGTGTGTCTATAGACTTCTTTTTCTATTTTTATTAGTTTAAGAAAACAGCGTTTTTTATATTTATCTGTTCCGATATTCCTTAACACTGATTATGTTTTAAACCACGTACTATTTAAATAATCCGACAAACATACAGATTGTTGTTTTTTTCTGCATTATATTTTGTGCTTATTAGCCAATCACGGTACCATTTAAACACAGCGATGTTTTTTTATATACAAAAATATGAAATAATTATTTGTTTTTGTAAATCTATAGATACTTTCATTTAAGTATGAGAATAAATTATGTTCCAAATAAAATGCGTTTGTCAACAATATTCTCAATTATATCATAATATTATATAGCCGATAAACAAAATGAAACTTAAAGGATGATAATCAAAGTTTACAAAAACAGTATTACGTCTAGCCGCTAGAAAATTCACCGTCCCTAATCCAACGTAAAATCGATGCATACAAACATAGTTCTATTGTATTTTGATAATCCGGGTCATTGAATATTGATAAATTGGCAACATTTGATCTAATTTAAAAAAATAATATGTTTTGAGATTTAATTCGATATAAAATCTTTGATCTTTGCTTGCATTAAATAACAATCAATCCTAAAATGAAAATTAAAAAAAGAATCCGCCTTTGATCAGTGAATCGGTTCAAATATCTTTTTTCGATTTATATATCAGCTTGTTCGATCTTGAAAGCCTGGAAGAAACCCGAAAGCTTTCGCTATTTTAAATATCAAGAGATAATTAATAGAGTAAACGTTCGGTTTAAAACTGTTATCATGTGTACTGACTTTAGCTGCCATAACGATTGAAACGATTCTATCTGATTATTTCAATATATGTTATCCGGATGATGGCGGCGTTGATGGCGGCGTGATTCCTTTGATTTACTAAATTTGGATCGATTTAAACGCTTCGTTGTTTTGGAATATCGATTTAAAAATCGGTCACATCTAGAATGTGATTAATTCGCCAGAAGAAACGATTATTATTTTTATGACTTTTATATTTCATAAATTATAATGATAATTTAAAAAATGAAGAGCATTATGAAATCCTTTATCCAAATCAATTCTTGCTATGTTTAGAATTAGCATTCCGTTTTCTTTTTAAAATGTTGTCTTTAGTTACAATGAATTCATCGCTGCAGTTGACGTATTATTATGAAATAAATATTTGGAGTTACACAATTTTACCAGAATATCAAGATTAGCAGAACTCTGTTGAAGCTCTTTCGGCTATCATCTCTTCAAGAGAAAAATCGGTAGCAATGAAAAATAATATTAACGGGGAAAATACGTAGCAATGGGGGATTTAAAATGAAGTGGTAAAAACCTAATGAACAATTAAATTTAATGAACGTGTACAAAACGATTAAAATTGCACAGTGTACAGGAAAACAGGTGGTCAAAGTTCCTTAAATAGATTAAACGTTTTTATCATGTTCTTCTGCCAGCCAAACAGTTTTAGAATCGCAATAGAAACAATTCCTTTTTTGTTTGAAAGATTTTTGGAATCCACTCTTTAAACTACCTCAAACTACTTTCCTTAATAATTATTGGCACAAGTATTCTAAATCAATACTGGCCGATAACAGAGTATTTAGTTGTTTAGAAGGGGATCAGATTCTAACCTACCTTGCCTCATCTTGCTAGTTTATGCGAGTCTGCAAACGCTAAGAAGTCCGACTTACATAAAAAGCATGAAACTGACATTTAAATCGGTAAATAATATTATTGTTAAAGATGATAGGCGAACTATTATTTCAAAATTAAGGAATTTGAAAATTGAGTTATATTTTTCTTCTGCATCTTCATGACTCGAATTGCTGAAAAAAGAAAAGCATTTAAAACCCCTGCAAAGCCCATCGGTTAAAATCTCGACCAATCTGATTAGTCTAAACCAATGGTTCTCTACTTTTTTTTAAATCCTGACTTTCTTTTCTTTTTAATGTACTTTCGTGAATCCTTATTGCTTATTTTATTTTTCAGTAATATAAAGAAAACCAAAGCGCACATATCAACAGTTTATCTTGAAGGTAGACTGAACCGATATTAATATTACATGTACCAGGGGAGTCCACATGGACCCCGCTTGAGAACCATTGGTCTAAAGAAAGAAAGGTGATGATCAATCACCCAACGATAGGCCTGTTTACAATTATAGAAAGTCACATAATATATATATATGTGTGTGTGTGTGTGCGTGTATGTATGTATGTATGTATGTATGTATAATTGTCACAGTTAACTGTTAAAGTTCAGGCAAGTGTAGTTGTTTTTTTATAAATATGTATTTATTAAAATTTAATTCTAATTTTCGACCTTTAAATTATTATTCATTACAGAAATTCCGATAATATTTATTCATTCATTTTCTTCTTTCTCTTATGCAACATTGTTGCTTGTGATCAGATTGAGTTTTTAATGTCATATTCAGTGTATCAGATAGATTAATAAAATATGGCCCATTTTATAGCAAAAACATGTCCGATGATGCAAAAGTAAGCCGAGTAACCAATCTAGTTTTAATAGAAGAAATAACTTGATCATGGAAGTATATTCAATTTATTTTAGTATCAATCTGGTTCTGTTTCGAAGTGTTATTTTTCTTTATATTTTAATTTTAATACTTAAAAGTAAAAAAATCTCAGCTATATAAAATACAGACAGACTTGTTTCTTGTTTGTGTTAGGTTTAAAATGAAATATTCTGTCATAAAAAATTTTATTAAGTAAAACGTATAATTCTTTCATCTTCTTAATAATCTAACAGCTCAGTCTCTTTAACTGGGTATTCTAGTCCAAATAATATCATCAACATATTTATTCTTAGGACTACATTTGTGTTAACACTTCAGCAACTGTTAAAAGTAAAGACAAAGAAGCAAATATGCGTATTACTAAATAAGTTATTAACAAATAAACAAGTGCTATTGATTATTTCTAATATTCAAAGGCCATAAACATGCGTAGGACTCTGGAGGAATAAACGGATTATTGCAGAGCAAAGGGAATCGATTTTAATTAAAGCAAAGTATTTTCAAATCAAAATCTGTCTAAAATGCGATATTATAAATCGCTGCTATCCTGTAATTGGTGTGGAACTATAAGAGACGAAATAATGTGATACGATATTTATTTATTTAAACGTTGGGTTCTATATTTTTCTCACTATAAGTCTATAAGGTTTCGAAGCCTTTATAATAAAATTATAAATACATACAATATATAAGCGAATACATTTTCAAATCACAACACAAATTTAACCTTGATTTTATTTAAAAACTATTGTAATTTATTTTAAACACTATTGCAATCTCTTGGTTTTAATGCCCAAGAATAAGATAAGGGATATATATATATATATATATATATATATATATATATATATATATATGTATATATATATATATATATATATATATATATATAGCTAGCAGAACTGGTAATAAGTAAAAACCTGAAGAGAGTGTTCAATACAATTACAGTGCGAATATGTGTTTTATTTTTTATCGTTTTATTTGTTTGGTGGGATATGTTTCGGATGTTTGACCATGTTTACGATCCAACAGCCTCGGCAGATCTGACAGAAAGAGTTGTTAATATTTGGAAGAAGTGTTTTAGAGGACATACGAGATATAAAATGGGGCGGAAAGAGATAATGAGGGGGAGGGAGAGGAGTAATCGTTTGAACATTTGAAGGACGCTACCGACTTACTGTTATAGTTTGTTGTAAAACCTGGAATCCAAGGTTATTTCGTTTCATTATAGTTATCCTTGCATCTCGCAAAAGGAAAAATAGTATTAAAAAATGTAAAAAAAGGAAAAAAATAAAAATAAAAGAAATCGTATAAGTAACGCATGTAATAGCTGTTATCGAGAGTCACGTTTCACACGACGGTAAAATGTCATTCCATTTTTTAAAGCAACTAAGAACTCACACCGGTGTTTCCTCGCGAATTTCCCCGTGGAGGGAGAGTATGAATGTAATAGAGAGAAAAGATGTTACCACTTCCATTGATTCTTACAGGTTTTGGCAGTGAACTCTCACCAGCAAAAATATAAGTATGTACGGTTATCGAGGAAATGTAAGGGTAATAGGCCTATAACACACCTCAGGTAATGTGATGCAGTTTGTGCATATTACATTTGCATGAAATGTCTTTAATTTGCATCCTATTGAGTTCAAACTCAGAGGGAAAAATGACTTCATTTTATGTATATAGAGATAAACGTAGATACACACAATACAGATTTCCTATACAAAAAGCAACGGCGTACGAACTGAATGCAATCTCGCAGAAAAGCAAAGCATCTGATGTGATCACTCTTATCAGAATAATAACCCCTCAACTTATAATGTTATTATGTAAAGCCGTATGCTTCACAAATATTTTTGCTAGTGATTATATTTCAGTATGTTATGTATAAATGCCACGATGAAAGTTTTCTTGATAGAACCAAATATAATGATGACCGCCATTGGCTACAGACTTAATTAGAAAATTTCTTCATCCTAATTTGAATTAAGTGGAGTTCAAAACAGTAAAATATTGTTATGATCTTTGTAAACTACACTCTTATGTATTCTACGACATGAGTTAGTACATCACTCGTGATTCGAATCTTTTAGGGAATCGAGAGAATGTGTAATGCATGGGCGAAGTATCATTTTTCTCTTAATTTATCGCGACATTCTTATTGTAATGTTAGTTACATAAACATTTTCGTAATAATATTGAGTTCCTTAATCCGGTAGGAAGTATCCCAAAAATTGAAAATAATTGAATTTCAGCAAATATCGTTAACGGTGCTCTATCATAAGAGAGCAGATTGCATATATTTTTTAATTAAAATACAGCCATATATTGTATCGATTTGCAGACTGTTTCAATCATATAAGATATCATCAGGAAAGAAAGAATAAGGTACAGAAATTAAAAAGGTTCCAGACGTTTTCAATTTTGAAGGGGGGAAATTTGCCATGACTAGTTAAATTGGTTACAGAGATCCAGTTTATGTTAAAATAAAAGAGAAAGATTGAAAAGTGGATGTTACAAGGGTAGTTTAAGGTAACAGAAAGTAGTTAGGAGGAAGGGGTAATATAAAACATAGAGGGGATAATATATATATATATATATATATATATATATATATATATATATATATATATATATATATGATAGCAAAAGTACTTGTCGCTGAGTTCCAAAACAGCCGCCGTTGGGGTAAAAAAACCTACCGAAAATGGACTCTGATTTATGCAAAGTATGATAGGTTATGAAAAGGAAGGGTTGTAAAAAGATAGCTTCGAATTTGGGGGTTTCAAAACTAAAGAAAAATATGATGAAAGTAAAAATAAAATAGATAACTCCCATAATTTATTATACCATGCCTGTTCACACAGAAACACTAATCACAATATTCTGTGGATCTATATAAAAACACCTTGTTTAACTTTGTGACATATTTCCATTCTATGGAGATAAGGCGCGAACGAACCCCCCATAATTTTATCATACCATATTTCTTCAAACTGAACCATAATTATCAAAGTATACTTACGCAGATAGATCTGAAAAAAGTATTTATTACAGTTTGTGCTTATATCCATTTTATGGAGGCCAGATTTTTGACGACCTGTGTGAAAGCTACTTGGTCGAAGAAGAATTAGACGAAAATGAATACATTTACGTTCCTACATAGAGAACTTGTACAAAAGCTGAGTCCATGTATTTGCAAAACAGATATATCAGAATTTATAACGAAAATCAGATATACATTAATACAAAAGGGGTTAAATCAGAAGAAATACAGATTTACAATGTGTTTATGAATCATGTGGAAAATACTTAGTGAACATATATACCATTTCCTTTACAATCGTGGACATTTGCAAGAGGAAGAAAAATCTTATGGAAAGAATATTGTTGGATACTCAAATTACTATAATATGACAAAATCTTCTTAAATAAGTATTATAGACGGCAAGGTAAAGAATATAGCTCTATAATAGATTGACTATAATAAAAGCTATCAGAGAACCCTCATGTATGGACAATTTAATTACAATAAATATACAAAATACCCAACCACATCATAAGAAACAAGGGACACATACAGACTGAAGTTGATTGCTCTATGACAGCACTTGCCTGACATAAGCTTACGGATAGACCTTATCCTACTACAACTACAATTATTAATCACAGTATCGTACCAACTTACATACTTCGTAAATGTGATGCCCGTACTTGTCTTAAGACGAAGAGGAAATATAGAGGAGGAACGAGAGGCTACCTCACCCGAAATCTGTAGTATCGACAGAGACAAGAAGAGTTAATAGACAGAGACACACCGAAGAGTCCTGAATGGTGAATGTGGGTAAACAGCCGAACAGACAAAATACTAAACAAACATTAATTAAATGAGTGAGAAAACGCAAATTCATTTGCAGAGGTTATCAAAAAAGCTGGCCAGTACTAGACATCTCTAATCTGAAGAACTGTTTTGATACTTACTCTAGGGTGCACCATACTGTATTCAGGATTACATGCGTAAAAACTAGTAATGTGCACAAATAATGATACCATATGGCTACTACTACTACTACTACTACTACTGTTAATAATAATGATAATAATAATTATAATAATACTAATAGCAGCAAAACAACTACTAATACTACTATTACTACTACTACTACTACTACTACTACTACTACTAATAATAATAATAATAAAGACACCCTAAACCCTGTTTATCGCGTCGTTGCATGTCCCTATTCTTTTTCTTATTTTGAAATTTCTATGAAAGACTCAAACTTTAAATTTGGAATACTGGAAGAGCATAACAAGATCCCTCATTTCCTTGATTTTTTTATTGGGGAGAAATTTAAGAAAATATTTAAAAAGTTATGCTATTTTTTCTATTTTCTTGTAATTTTAAGAGGGCAACACTGGATTACAAGTATCTGAAAATGTATATTTTCATAAATTATACTATTCTAACTTCACTTTTATATCCATAACAAATAAATAACATATACCGTAACAATATTCACAAAAAAACAAAAACACATTTTACATTATTTTGTTTAATATTTTTTTATTTGTCAACATCACATTTAATAGCCTCTATAGCCTTGATGGCATCAAGCCCTGGGGTTGAGATGATGTTTTGCTATAGCAATGTTCCAAAATCACGCTCTAAACTTCATTCCTTGACGAAATTTCAACAATACCTTCATAAACTGTCATCTTTATAATTGACGAGACCTGTCAATTGTGTTTATATCTAGAGAACAAGGTAGCCATGTGATTGAATTTTCTCCACAAACGCCTAATGAATTAGGTAGGATGTTGTAGAATTGGCTAGGTGGGATGGCGCATTTTCATGCATAAAAATCAATAGGCGGTGACACGCCAATGGAAAATCAGTAAGTCATTGTGACAAATGCCCAGTTAAAAGTAAAATATTGACTGGTTTGCAGTTTGACATATTTTGCACTTCCAGCTAAAACATGAAACTCTACCTTCCTATTGAGGACAGAATCGATGCGGGGAAATTAATCTAAGATGACTCCAAATTTTCGTCCACCCAAAATGCCTATCAAGGATTGCTCTGACCTCATATGCGAAAAGAACATTTTAAAGCTGGTTTTCGTGTATTTCTATGCCAAAGTCAAACGTTTACCTTATCAGTTGGGTTGAAATCCAGTCTTGCTATAGGCTTAATGCCTGTTGAAATTTCGTTTACGACATTGCACCCTGTCTGTATGAATAACTTGGTAAGTCGAGCATTATATATTTCTTTTATTTTATTCATAATATTTAATGAAAATTAAGTATAGAATGTTATGCGCGTTAAACATAAAACATGGGCAATACATGTAGGGCATGTATACCACTTACTAGTGAATTATTTATTAAGTAGTGTGGAACAATTTTAAAAGCAATCTTCAAAATAAATATAGAACTGAAAAGGATTTTAAGAACGACAATTAAATACAAAATGTAAAGTAATATATCCATCCGAATAATATGACCAATTTTTCCTTGAAGGCAAATCTCGTCTAAAGTGTTCAATTAACAACCATTTTCCGCGCATTGTTTCTAAGGATATTTTCCTCTATCTATGCTATGATTTTTTTTGTTTTATATTTGCAAAATCATTACACCATTAATGAGACAATAGAAGAGGAAATTAAAGTGGATGCCATTTTGGATCTATTATGAGACGTGCGACGAGAGACATTTCTGCAATATGGCGTCATGTTCTCTAGTTTTTTCTTTGAAAATACTGTTTTGTTTGCCGTGCAATTAAAATCGATTTTTTTTCTATTGTTTTATTAATCAGTATAATTTTCTTTTGTGATAGAGAAAATTTGGAACTCGATATTGTTTTGTCGATATAGGCCTTAGAGGCTCAGGTCCTGAAAGAATATTATTCTATAATTTTGGTCCATTTTTCTACGCTCTTATCAGATATTGTTTTTATTCTTAAAGAAAATGAAATCTCTATTTATTTCTTTTTTTCTGTTATAAATTAAAAGTCAAGATTATTCTGTATTTTTTAAGTATCATTGCTACACTGCATTTATGATGTTTTTAGAATTTTAGCGATTTTCATCTTTACATCATTTTCTTTATTGTTTTCCCATTTTTAATATGTTCCATTATTTTTTGTCAAGTTTAAATTGATCACATTTCTTGAGCGGTTTTCATTACATTTTATGACACTTCATTTCCTTTTATTTCTTATCAGGTTTCATCACTTTCTCGTTGCTTTTCTGTGTTATTTGTTTAACGTTTGTTGTTCTCTGTTTCCACTGCTTGCCATGCGCTGTTGGATATTTCTAATTCATGGAGTTTGGTTTAAGTTTTCAGTTATATAACAAATGAAGATGCGTTTTTATTTACATATATTTAACAGTAAAATGGGAAGAATGCTCAGAGGCAAAACACTTTCAGTTAAAAGTTTTTTTTTACTGAGGAGTCATCACTTATCAAGGCCCTAAGGCCAATCGAGAATAAGACAATAAATCTTATGCTGGGTGTAGTAATTTCTGAGGGTGTAATTTGGGTAGAATTTCACTTAGGAAGACGGCTTAATAGGAACTTGTTTGTATTAGATTTAAAGGCTACTACCTAAAATTCTATTGGGAAGCATGTCAGAGGAACAGTCTTCGAAAGGTGCGCATTTCTGGGAATGGATTATTTTAAAATTGAATCTTTGTTTACATTTGAGCACAAATAGCGAGTAGGGAAAAGTGTATATCGTGTTTGTAGTTAGTCGAGCGTTTTTGTAAAAGTTTAGAGATGAGGTACCAGTGATTGGGGTTTAGTCGGGCACTTGCCATGAAAATAGCGGTACAACAGTGCCAGGATCGGGATGTCTCTTCTGTGGGAAGGCGGTTGCAGCGAAGGGAAAATGGCATCAACTACTAGGTTATGAATCCGGTTTTGAACACGTAAAGGCAGAAAAAGACATGTTGTTCGATTTGGTTCAGCCGTATTTTTGCATATATTTTTATTATTAGAATTATTCCAACCACAGTTTTTTTCTCGAGTTTTAGTTTAAAATGTTTTAGTCGATATTGCATCCGATCTTCTTCAAGTGTTTCTTGTCGAATACGTAACTCGTTGTGTCGAATTCTGCTATCTGTTTTGAATGTTGGAAGGAATCCTCTATTTAATCGTCCTGTTATCTAGAAGCTACTATAAATATTCGGCCATGCGCATTGAGTTCCTAGAATAGGTTTATCTGGCGATTATATCATCCACCCCCAGAAGGGTGTCATTTAGATGATTACGGACTGGTTTATCTATTATGTCAGGTACCCTGGCAGAGAGAACCAAAAGAATGCTGTCCCCGTTATAAGGCTTTCGTTGGTAATTTCGATTAGATTTCTGACTCAAAAAAACTATTGCTGAGTTCACCTACATACTGTTCAAGAATGACGGCAAATTCATGGGTTCATAATGTTCGGGATTATAAAAGTATTCTGAATAATCGGAATAATATAAAGCATAAATGACCATATTTATTAATTATATTTTCACCCCAAACAAGGCACATTGTAAATTTGATATATATATATATATATATATATATATATATATATATATATATATATATATATATATATATACTATTAGAGGCATGAACAACTTGGATATTATGTAGGGAGTTCAGCAGCAAGATGTCGGTTCACGCTACACTTGAACTTCTGCATGTCAGTACCGTTGGGGAAGCAGGGACACGGAAGGGGATTCCAAAGTCTAGCGGTTCTGTGGAAGAAAGTACTGGTATAGACACCTCACTTATATCTAGGGGTCTATACTGTGTAGGGGTGGGATCAAGCTGCTGGTCGGGTTTGTCGAGGGTATTTACGTCGTAGGGGCACGCGCTTGCAGTTCGTCAGAACATCCACCATTAAAATACTTGCAGAACAGGCAGAGGGAGGTAATATTTAGTCGGGGGGGGCAGAGGCTGAAGCTTAGATGAAAGTTCAGGACCTATCAGGAGACTCTCTTTTTGATCTTGTCTTGGAGAGAGGGACTAGTAGCAGATGCATCATCCCAAATATGACAACAATACTCAATACATGGGCGAATGGTGATCTTAGTGAGGTACAACCCCATTTCGGGCGTTAGTAGCTTTCTAGCACGGGAAAAAGAGAGACTACCTTCCTTGCAGCGGTCCTGGCAATGCTCGCAATGTAATTGTTCCAACTCATATTTCCTGTGAACGTTAATCCCAGAAGTTTAAAATAAGTAGTTTCAGTGAATAGATCTTTGCCCAATGCTATTGTTGGTAGAGAAGGTGTCTTGTAATTATTGAAGGAAACAAGCATTGTATGTGCCCCTCCATCTTATCCCCATTCCCCTGCTGATTGGAAGTCATCCTCTAATATTTCTGCCATTTCCCTAGATATGTATTCATTTGTTTTCAGCCGTGCTTGTTAAAGAGTGTGGTATCATCAGCATAGATAGCCATCTCAAAGGACATTTTGTCGGGAAAGTCATTTGTGAATATTAGGAATAATAAAGGTCCAAGGATCGAGCCCTGACACACTCCCGCATTTATATCATATTGTTCAGATGAACGACTGTCGAAGGACACCTGAAGGATTTGATTATGTTAAGTACTCGTCAAGTGATACCGTAAGATCTGACTTTCCTGAGAAGAACTTCATGCCATGCCCCATGAAAAGCCTTAGACATACCCAGAACTACAGATCTACCTTCCCCTGCTTTGTCCAGTGAATGCTATATACGTTAAGAGATTACAGTTACGATATCTGCTATGGAACAGGCTTGCCTAAATCCAAATTGGTGGTCGGTCAGACATTTTTTATCTGTAAAGTGATGAACTAGATCTTGATTAATTATGGACTCAAATATTTTTCTGAAAAGTAGGAGGAAGCTGACCATGCGATAATTTAATGGGTCAGTTCTTTCATCAGAATTCTTAAAAAACTAGTACTACAGAATCAGTTTTCCAGCAGTTAGGAAAGCAATGTTTTATTAAGGTATTTGTTGTAATGTTTGGTAAGAACTGGTGCTAGTGCGGCGGGGCATATTTTTTAATAGCACAGCCGAGATCAGATCAGGTCCAAATGCTTTTAAAGTGTCAAGGTTTTTTTTATGCTAGCATGCACCTTAGAAGGAGTTGTGTTCAGATCGTCTAGCGTTGCGTCTGTCCGCAGAGGAAAACCACTGACGGAGTGGTTAGTAGGGTCCAGTTTTGAGTTGAGGACAAACTGACTGGAAAGCATGTTAGCCTTCTCGGGGGCTGAGCAAACATCCTTACGGTTATTGGTTAGTGGGGGAATTGTTGCTTTCCAATTATTTACAACACTTGTTTAGATTTTCAAGAAATCACGGTTTCCTAATTCTGTGCTTCGATGTGTTTTTAGGGTGGTTTCAGTAAAATCTATCTTAGCTGTCGCTATTTCTTTCTTACAGTTACTTCTAGCTTCTATATACTTCTGTCTGTTTGAACTGGACTTATGTCGGTTAAATCTGCGCTACTCATGCAGCATTTGCGCAATGGCAGTTGCACAAGTAAAATTAAACCATTGGGGGAGTTGGGCTTGCTATAAAACTTCCGCGTGGGAACATGTGGTTCAATTGCCGTTTTGAACCATTCAGTTTTCTCATTTGCGCACTGTTCAGCTGATGAGATACCAGTTAGCCTTTTATAATAGCTCGTTGTTTTTAGCAATGGTTCTCCAGTTCGTTGCTCTAGAAGTAAGGGCGATTCCGATCACTGCATGATCAGGGTTCCTCTGTTGGCATTCGTTATACACATCGGGAACTGTGGTCAGAAACATATCAAGAACTGAAGCGTGTTGTTCTTGCTGGTCTGGGAAACGGGTTGGAAACGTAACCATCTGTGATAGGGAGAAAGATATAGATAAGCTATACGCTGTGCAACCAGATGCGTCTGTGTAAGTAGAGAATCCGATCACATTTCTGTGGTGGGCATTGAAATCAACAAATGCATGCACTTGGCACTAGTGTCGAGAGAGAGTGCTGTATCTATGTTGTCGGAGATTTTGTTTATTATGGTGTAGTCCTGGGTCGAGGGAGAGCGCTAGCGAAAATAAAATAGCTAATGTTATGTTGCATGTTAGTCTAAAGCACATAAAGCTTGATCTCACGATTCTAGGTGTGTTTCTGTAGTCAGGAGCAGGGTACAACGAATATAGACTCCAAGTCCGTAAATTCAAAAAATTCTTAGAATTGAGCACGTCGATGTGAAGCGTTATCCATTATGATCAACCTGTACTTCATCTAATCAAGTATTAAAAATATTTTCCCCCTTGAACATGTAACAGATTTGATTAGGTTTTAATAAATACAACATTAACAAAATAGATGTTAATGATACTAACATTATTACTATCAACATGTGGCTTGTAGAGGGGGTTGAACGCACTCGAAACAAGTGTCGCCTCTTAACAGCGTATCATTATTTAGAAAAGTGATCACTAATAATATATAAGTTTATTATCAACTATAAAACAGCGCGCACGTATCAATGTGGTATTTTTGCTATGAACATCGCTGATTAAGTACATAATTTTATAATTGTTAATTGTGTTGTACATATCTACTCGCAATGTTTACCTAGAAATGTAGCCAAACAGATATGTTCTCATTTTCATTTGTACTTAAAGCCCGAGCTTAATATCGTTCAAGTAATACATTATTCGACATTTATTTTAACCTCTTTTTTTGTTCGAGTGTAGCGCATCCTTTACGCGCGTACACTAAATTATCGGGTTTCATAAATTTAGGATTTGCATAATTCGGGTGATATATTCCTGTAACTTTTTTGTCTCGTTGATATGGTAATGTTATTTATTAAACTATTACTATTTAATATTTATGTATGACTAAGTCACCGTTAATCCATCATTAGAATTTTATGTTTATAAAATGTTAAGTACTTTTTTTTAATGATTGTGACAATTTTCACACTTAACACACAAGTATGGTCCTGTATACTCATGAATATTGTTTAATGGGGGAATTGTTGATTGTCCATTATGTACAAAACTATTGTAGAGTTTTCAGAAATCATGGGGTCCTATATTTTGTGCTTCGATGCGTTTTTCAGTTGTTTCAGTAAATTTTCTCTTAGCTGTCGCTATTTCCTCCTAACAGTTACTTCTAGCTTCTATATACTTCTGTCTGTTTTAACTGGATTTATGTCGGGTAAATCTGCAGTACAGATGTTGCCTTTACGCAATGTTATGTGACCACGACATTAATTGCTAAGGTATCTAAGTGCCAATAAGAAACATTTTCTGTAAACATGCCAATGCTGAAAAAAGGTATGTGACACCCAACAGCCAATCCAGAATAAACTCTCTCTCATGTTCCGTCCTTATTTTAGAGAATTTTGAACACCAGTAATTTTATTACAAATTTTGTTTTAATTTGGGAAAATTGAAAATTTCAAAATATAACTTAGAAGGTAACCGAAAGACTGTGAAATTTGTTTGAAATTTGGTCGCTAAATGAGTGAATAATTAAGATTTAAAGCAGTTAGAAATGGATAAGGCTGACACTAAACCATATATTCAAACATGATCGTTTTTCTGTTATATATATATATATATATATATATATATATATATATATATATATATGAGAGTGATTGATATTAATAAAATGTAGTTCGGTTTGAATACTAGACATCGCGGTTGAATTTATATTATGCTTATTATTTAATGGAAAACCTGGTAAGTAAAGTGAATATATATATATATACACACACACACACACACACATATATATATATATATATATATATACATAAATACACATATTTATTCATATGTATATATATATATATATATATATTCATTGTTATAACGAGGAAACGTTATATATAACTTAGGTGTGTCATCATAACGATTAGGGAAACAAAGAGGAAAAGTTAAATAATATTTATGCTATATCATTTGGAAGTCAAAGTGCGTCTTATTACACGAACATAAAGGTCAGAATTACACAAAATACAAATATAGAGATACTAGCTTTATAAATTATAAATGTTTTATGAGAATGAAAGAAATGGATACTATGGTTAAAGTTATAACAACACAGGAAGTTTAATCGGGAGACTAATATCTATGTAGCCATTAATAAAAAGGGTAGCCTTTTATAAACTTATAAGGACCATTCAATGTAATTTAATAGTAAAAGAAAACCTAAACCAATAGAACATAGATTTGGAAGGAAACGCATATGGTAATATAAAAAAAACGATCACAAATTTAAAAAAATAGATAAGAACACCAAAGTAAGTGCTAAAACAAAAATAAAATTAAACAAAATGTATTTCAACAAGTACCAGTGAAGTTTAAGTTGTATCCATTGTTTTTTTTAACGTCTTACTTTACGTTTTATTGTTTCAATGATTAATGGATTTTTATGAGAAGTGTATTCCCATTTTTCATTTAAACTAGTTTTTTTCCTTTTCATATGTGGAAATTTTCTCATCTTAATATGTTTTTCCTTCTTAATGATTTACTCTTTTATATTTATATGATGTATATATATATATATATACATGTATATATATATATATATATATATATATATGTATGAGGGGAAATGTTTCAGATAGTAATTTCAAGCACAGATTATCTGCTTTTAACAACCTAGTCATATATCTGACTGCAATATTGGCATTGTTGAATATAAATAAACGTAGACACCAAAACAGGATAAATGTTGACACTGTAATGAATAATCCACAGATACATGCACTTACCCTGTCGGTCTCTTTCCATATATATATATATATATATATATATATATATATATATATATATATATATATATATATATATATATATATACGCATGCAAGTGTATACAATTGATTTAATATTTATATATCAAATGCACTCTCTTTGAAAGATATCAATATTGCCCCTCTCTCTATCTCTCTTCCTCTCTCTATCTCTCTCTTCATCTCTCACTCTATAATACACTGCAGTATTTAAATATATTATTTACTCCTGGTGAATGAAAATAATAAATGTTTACTTATTTAAGAACAATAAGAATAAATACACACGCACACACACACACACACACACACACACACACACACACACACACACATATATATATATATATATATATATATATATATATATATATATATATATATATATATATATACATAAATGTTAGAAAACGATCTGAACACGTCTGGAATATTTTCTCATCTGATTGTATATTATGAGCAGAGGAAAGTGCACATGCCTCCTCGTAGTTACTTTGTCCGCAATACATCGTTGTCTTCATTGTTCTTAATAGACATACTGTTCAATAAAACACAATTGTTCTATATATCATGGCTTGTACTAAAATGTAAAAAAACAAAGCTCAATTACCATGCTTCAGTTATTCTCTAAAGATACCTATTCATTTCGAACGTGTCTCTGTCATATCGACGCACTCACAATTGAATTTATTTGCCTGGCCTTACTGAGTGTTCGTTTATAATCGCTTCAAGAACTTAAAAAGTAAATTATCATGGTACATTTGAGTTTTAAATAGAAAAACTCATGTAGTACAAGCTCCTATTATATCAAAGAACTGTTGATTTTCGGTGCTGGGAGTTTCGGCGTGTGTGGTAAAAAAATTTCCAAAAAGGTATGAGTTTAGGCTGTATAATGTTTTCCATTTGGTTCAAATTTCTTCTTTCTTTCTTTGTTTCGTCGGATTTTATCGATTATCGATACTACTAACTGATATTAATCAAATATGTTCTGATAGAAAACTTATATAAGAACACTGTCAGGTACATAATGTACCTTCCTGTGAAATGTAATATAAATTGGCCCAGTTGTTTTCGAGTTTGCATAGAACGAACTCATACCTATAGAACCCCCAACAGACCCATGAAGAGTTAATCGTTGATCATAAAATAAATAAATAAATAAATAAAATCCTGTAAGAACAGACTTATTTTATCATGTATCTCTTTAGTAAGTTTTTTTTTTTTTTTAAGTATTTGGAAAACCGGGACACATACTCTGGACAACGAATTTCTAATAAATTAAATAAGCAGCTTGATTCTTGTGCTGAAGGAAAGGATATTATTTATTACTCCAATCTTGCTTTTTCAACAGTTGCAACTGCAGTGTTGTCCAACGGGTTGAATTTTTGTTTTTCCCCAACTTCTATTGATATAGAAGAAACACTTGCAGCTTTTGAGGTTTCAATTTCTCAAATTAAGCACCACGATCCTCTTTTACCTGAACATTTAACGACTGTAAACCCCGGCCTGAAATATCTGGCTTTTCGTTACTCAAATTCAACTATTGATTTGACTGACTGTGTTTAGTCCAGCACACATTTTAAAACAATCATTTCATTGAAATCCAATAAAGATATTTATATCTGCAAACCGGATAAGGGTGCTGGCGTTGTTATACTAAATCCTGCGGATTATGTTCAGAAAATATTGATTATTTTAAATAATCTTTACAAGTTAAGTTTATTGGTCCTGTCGAAATCTGCGATAATAATTATAAAAATGAAGTCGACGTCCAGATGTAACACCCTCGCTTATGAAGTTACGTAAGCACCCCTAATATTCGAAAACTTGGCTCGTGTCATCTGGTACTTCTAAAGGCCGTCCCATTGAACCTGGTATGCTGAAAACGAATACCAAAACTGACGCAGGCAAGAAGGACAACAGCCGCTTGAATTCTATTCTACAAAAGGTTAATTTCACAAAATGTACATACTTTTTTTTACATATATGTACACGTGAAGTTCTTAAGACATTTCTCCTCAGAAGCGGTGGCGGATGGAGAGGGGAGTGGTCACGTCTCAGGAAGGGTATTGTTACTTCGAGTTCGCGCACAAACTCTGGCTGGAAAATGACTAATTTCGCGCGACACTAACATTATGTATCGGTTTGTTTTCGGAGTGGAAAATCTCTAAGCCAATGAAATTACGCCATGAAATTGGGGAAACCCCCACAGTTTCGGGTGTGCAATTCGGCCATATCACTAGTTTTGTACTTTGGGCTAAAAGTTAACATCTCGGAGGGGTCATCGGCTGTCAGTTAGAACCCCCTGGCACTGACTCGTCAGGCCAGACGATGTCAAGCCATTGTTCTAACATTTACTGCCGTCAATTTTGAATAACAAAATATATATCTCTGACTTCCAAACAATAAAGCAATATATATATTCTTTTGGTAATGAAATAAAATATACATTTATATCTTCTATGTTAACTCTTTGTGATATCTTCCGTTAACTGGGATCTATTAAATCTATCTTAGCATACCCGGTTCCCCACTGAGGAACATATTTCATATTTCTATAAAAAATGTTACTTTACTAAAGAGATCAATGACAAAATAAGGTCTTCTGGTTCGACCTAGAGTTCCTAATACACATAAGGAAGTTATCCCGTTTATACCTATTTTGTCTATGACATTATGTATCGGTTTGTTTTCGGAGTGGAAAATATCTAAGCCAATGAAATTACGCCATGAAATTGGGGAAACCCCACAGTTTCGGGTGTGCAATTCGGCCATATCACTAGTTTTGCACTTTGGGCTAAAAGTTAACATCTAATTCTCACCCCGGAGGGGTCATCGGCTGTCAGTTTGAACCCCCTGGCACTGACTCGTCAGGCCAGACGATGTCAAGCCATTGTTCTTACATTTACTGCCGTCAATTTTGAATAACAAAATATATATCTCTGACTTCCAAACAATAAAGCAATATATATATTCTTTTGGTAATGAAATAAAATATACATTTATATCTTCTATGTTAACTCTTTGTGATATCTTCCGTTAACTGGGATCTATTAAATCTATCTTAGCATACCCGGTTCCCCACTGAGGGGCAATTCGCTCCCTCATGTCGATCTCTATACAAAGCGTCTTTCATATTTCCATAAAAAATGTTACTTTACTAAAGAGATCAATGACAAAATAAGGTCTTCTGGTTCGACCTAGAGTTCCTAATACACATAAGGAAGTTATCCCGTTTATACCTATTTTGTCTATGACGGGGTTTACCCAACACTCTCTAGCCCAATGGCTATTGCCAAATTTAGAACCAGACCAGGCTCTGTACACTAAATATTGCATTCCTGGCTTGTTTAGGTTTGTTGAACATTTATGTGAACTGCAAACTGGTGTTGAAAATAACTTTATGTGCTCATTCGACGTGTCTAGTTGATTATAATTGTCCCATTAAATCAAAATATAAATATTTGCTCCGGCTCTCTTTACAATAGTAATTTAAACCCTGTGCTTTCCCTAGGGACATATTTGTTCAACTCATGTTGATATTTACTAAAGTCGTAGAGTTTAGCTTCAACAACGTTATGTACAGTCAGAACAACGGGGTTTAGATGGGAAGTCCGCTTCTTCCTGCACTAGCTGACATATTTTGTGATTTTACCACTTTCGAAATTATCAGGGGAAAACGACCCCTCTCTGTAGAAAAGAACCCAGTTGAGCGTGAAACAATTACTGTTTTTAGACAACACTTCGATATTTTACGTCCACACCAGAAGTGACGTTGGTTTTAATTAAGGCTAGACAATCGAAAGGAGAGGATGACTTTCGAAAATATCGGCGAAATAAGCGACCCCCCACTGTAGAAAATTGCCCAGTTGAAGCTAAAGATATTAATGTTTTTAACCAATTTTTCGTTCTTTGTCGTCTGAAAGGTCAAGCTAAAAAACGATACTGATCTAGCAAAAATCCGTCGGCTCTGTAAAAGATTGTTGGCGGGCATGCAAACATATATACGAACATACATTTATATATTGGTAACTGAAAGTTTTCGACCCGAAACCGATCAAAAAGCTGGCACAATCTTTGAATACCCTTTATGTAAAATTTCAAATGGTTACACCATAAATTGTGTGTAGTGATTTGGTAGAGACCGCAGAGGTCAATTCTTTTGAAGTTTGACACCTATTATGACCCCTTAACATTCATTGCTTTGACCTACAAATGAAGATATCAAGTACGATCCATGTCCAAGGTACCTATATCTAAAATTTCAAGAGTTTATAAAATGAGTTAAAAAAAAACAAAAAAAAGTTTATACCCAGAATTGGCGACGGAGTTTGGTACAATTCTCAAAGGTAAAATTGTTAACAGTCACCTGGCCGAAAACCGATTACAAAGGTTTTCCCAAATCTCAGGACCCTGTATATCAAATTTCTAGACTATAGACTGGAAACTGAGCGAATGATAGGAAGGGACATGTAAACACACACACACACATACACACACGTACACACACACACACACACACACATATATATATATATATATATATATATATATATATATATATATATATATATATATATATACCTATTAATATTTAACACTGTTTTAAATAAAGATGAAGATTTTTTTAAAGTTCTGCATATATAACTAGACTATAGGTATGTAGAAATAATTTTTTACATAGGCTATCCATTATTGAAATAATCGTTTTTGAATTTTTCCTATTTCATATTTTAGAATATGTGATAACTCTTGTATTTGAAAAAAAATCTCTCATTGTATAGACTGCTGGCTTTTTCGTCTTCTCCTCTTTCTTCTCTGTCACTTTCAACAATATCTTCTTTTAATTCTACTTTTGCTTTTTCGTCTATTTTTATTTATCTATTCATTATTATTTTTTTTTTATTCCTTATCTTCTTCTTCTTCTTCTTATTATTATTATTATTATGGTTATTATTATTATTATTATTAGTAGTAGTAGTAGTAGTAGTAGTAGTAGTAGTATTATTATTATTATTTACTAACTTAGATTATTCAGACAAGCCATCATCTAAGATTGGTGTTTTTGATGTACACTGGAGTCGGAGTGACAACAAGTCTCCTAAGATTTCCAGCACGCTCCACCTATTTCGACAAATTTCTCACAAGAATTGCGTTATCACAACGGTCTCTTACTACTGATTGCCATGAGTTGTGACCATTGGTGCTCATTGACATTTGGGTGGCATTAAGCCGTCCTAATTTCCCAGTAATCTGGGCATTCATCCAGCGGATGTCTGGCTAGTACTTTCTCGGCTCGGTCTGTCCATCCTCCTTAACCCTTATTATTTGGTGTGGTGCCTGTTTATGGTCACACTCACAGAAAAAATAAGGATGCGGTATTCTTCATTTATACAGTTTTAGTTTTCATGATTCCATGTGATGTTTCTAATTGTGTGTCTTTAGCATCCGTTGCCATTTATGTATGCGGTTTTTGTAAAGTTTATGTGTGGTCTTAGTCCCCAGATTAAAGAGTGTTCCTTGATATTTCTGCAGTGCCCATTAAGGAAATTAATTGTGTCTTCTCTACAATTCCTCTGATTCAAATCTCTCCCGTGTTTTTCCAAGTTTTTTTGGTATTGTTCCTAGTGTTCCTACTATTTGTGGTCTTATCTTACCTTCTTCATTTTTCCCGACCCCTTTAAACTCTCTAGCCAGTCCCTGTATTTGCTCCGCTTTTCAGTATCCTTGATCCTCACTCTGTAGTCAGCTGGAACGGAAAAATCTACAATCTTGCAGGTCTTTACCTTCTTGGTTGTTATTATTACATCCTGTCGTCTTGCTTGGATGGGTATATCCGTTTATATACCCATGTCGCGTAGGCTCTCGTGTCTTTCATTTTTCAGTACTCCTGCCGGATTGTGTCTGTATCAGTTTTAATTTTTATTCAAGATGTAATTGTTTCTATAATAGGCAATGCACTACATTTCTCACTTGATCGTGTGTATTTTTATATTTTTGCTGCATTCATTTATTATGAGTTTTATTTTTTTAATCTATGTTTCCGCAAAATCTACATTTGCTGTTTTCTTGTGGGTTGTCATTATTTTCTTTGATGTGGTTGGTTTAAATGGCGTTATCTTGCGCACTTGTTATCAGTATAAATTAATGTTTACACTGTTTTTTTTATGATTCTGGTTAAAAGTCCAGTTTATTATTTCCGGTTTCGCGCCAACAATTGATACAGGCAGAAGATGTAGGCGATATTTATTAATTAACAACGATAAGGCAAGTATTTAAAATAAATAAATAAAAGCGAATGATTAATTTATGTGATATTAAACTATTTTCTATGCTTCATATATAATTGTGTGGGATTGAAACATATTTCTGTTCCGGTTCCAAATGCAGATTCTTGTTTAGGATTTCCAGTTTAGCGCATATACTCGATACATTCAGATAATATAGGCGACGTATATTGATTATAAGTAAATAACGACGCAAAATACTTTTTCATTTAACGACCCGCACTGAAATAACACTGCTATTGTTTAAAAACCTATCGTTTAAAATGGGGGGTGCTATTCTGTACATTCACTTTACACTAAAAGTGATATAAAAAAAACTTGAATTTAACTGGAAAATACTATTTAGACAATAGCGCGGGTCCTGATATACTAAATCATCTTTTTAAAGTCGTAAATAAATGAATAAAAAAGAATGACGGGGGTGGGCGGACCGAACTTTTGTTAAAGTGAAAATCGCCCAAAAAATTAAATCAAATAATAATAATGGCGGAGCGGTGGCTGAAGGAGCCAACGTTAACTGGTTCTCTAAATCGTTTCTTTAAATAGGGTATCGATTAGTAGAACGTTGCATGTGAAACTGAACACCGACCCAAATCTTTAACTAATGATTTTAGCATTGTTCTTATAATGTGGTATATTAGTGCCAAATACTTTGCTGAAATAGGTTTAAAAATCAGACAATAATTTGATTTGAAAAGATATCACCGTTATATATTACGTAATTTGGTAATACCTATTTCCTGATTTTTTACAAACCTGTTAACATACACGCTTACAATAGGGTGTGTCTGACAATGCATATTGTTCGTTGTATCTTTTTATCTATTAGAATTTTTTTCAACGGATTGCACTCCTAATAAATAAAGGACTTTTCATTTACTTTAAGGATGTTTGACCGATATTATTCAATGGTATCCGTATTTTTTCTCGTAACGATGTCTGTATTCGTTCGCACGTGCATTCAATTGTTATACATGCGCACGAAATCGCGTATTGTTTTAAAAGTTCGCCATGTTTGTTTTAGCAAGCGCGCACATTCAAATTTAGCGCGTTTAGACGTTGATTATGTATACTCACTTGCAAATTCATACATAAATTCTGTATACTAAATATTCCATAGCAAGATATAACATATACTGGCCAAACAGGTCACGATTAGTATATATATATATTTTTTTTCTCTCTCTGTGTCTCTATAAGAGAATAGAGAAAGAGAGAGGGAGAGGGAGGGAAAGAGAGAGAGGTGAATAACGTGGACAGTGGACACGTTTGCAAAAGAAGGGTCAGCTGACCAGATGACGTGGTGTCGTGATGAGGTTAGCTGATTCTTTCTTGGCAGTTTGGTTTCGGGTGTTGAAGAAGACAGCCGACTTTTCAGCTGCCCCCCCTGGGCTGGGGAGGACGCTGACATGTATCATCAAACAAGCAATGTTCACCTCCATTCTGTGTCGACCTTTGGAAGGTGAATAAAAACATAACACCTTAATTATCATCTTGGAGTGAATTCTTCATCCAACAGGCCAGCTCCCCTCCAAGAGACAATGAACACCAAAGGAACAACCGACGACACATGAATGAAAAGGTATGTTAAGAAATGCATGTACAGAAACACACACCCACGAAGACATGAAAAATAAGATTAGAAACTAGACGATCACGTACACGAATCTCCTTCTTGACACTATTCCCTTTATGATAACGACTATATAACACATATTAAAGTTGGTGCTCGTCGACCAGCCGCATCACCGATGCGATAATCGAACCTGTGTTTAAGAAAATACAACGTGGAAGCATGGAGATTTAGTGTCAAGAAAAAAGAAATAGACTAAAAAAAAAGAAAAAAAAGGACAAGAAAAACAATAAAATGTATGGAAAAAAAAGAAAAAGAAAGAACAGTAACAAAAATACAAATCAACACACACACTACGTAGGGTCCATTAAAACACTAGGCAAATTAGAAAAATAATTAAGAAAAAAAAAGAAAAAAAAGAAAAGCAATACACACGTACAACCTTTTCACGAAGAAAGAAAAGGAAGACATACAGACACACAGATGTAAAACTTTATATATAGAAAATAGTTGAAAAAAAATGTTTATCGTATTGGGAATTAGCTCGTTATGAACGAAGAAAAATATCACTTAATGTCAAAATTAGAAGAGAAAAACAAAGAATGACCTTATTTTGTAAATTTTTAACAACAGCCAGTGAGAAAACCATAAAGAAAAAAAAGAAATAGAACATATGATTGTAACGAGCCTTTACCACAAAGATAAACACGTCAATCACAAATATGTGTTATGAATATTTTGTGTTATTTTTAAACTGTGAACTAAATGTAACTTTTAATGAAAAACAATATGCACTGTTGATGAAAAGACAATGGTCATGTCCTGTAAAATGATTTTTTTCTTTTTCGCTGATTGTGCGAATTTTTTCGTAGGAATTTTTTTTTTTTTTTTTGCTGACGTGGACGAAATTTTGTTGTTTTGATTTTTGTTATTGCTAAGATGGGACTTTGTGATTGCTTATAGGATATTTTTGTATTTTTTAATTTATTATTTTTATGTAATTGATGTGTTGTCAAACGGTATTGGCAGAATTTTCTTGTTCTTTGACATGTTTTTTTTTTCGCAGAATGGTGAGGTTGAATCTTTACTTGTGGGGTCTATTGAAAGAATGATTAATAAAAGAAATAACGTGTTAATTAATTAATAAATAATCATAATAGTAATAATAAAATAGGGAAAAAGAGAAATAAATAAGATTTAAACAGTGTAATAAATGATTTTAAAAAATTTTTTCGGAAGAGTCAAAGGTTCAGTCGGTATTAATTTCAATTTTCGAAAAGTAGAATAAATGTTCTATTCGACATGAGTGACGTTTTGACCACATAAGTAAGGTAGAAAAAAAGGATAAATATAGGTTTAAATAAACTATATAAAGAAATGAAAGAAAAAAGTGGGGCGTGAATTGAATTTAATTTCTGTGGCAAGCATGTTAGAATTTTGGAGAGGTGTTGAATTACATGGGTAGTTATTAATTTCATTATTCTCGGGAAATGATTCGAATTTTATTTTTTTTATCGTGATTTCTGTTGATTTCTGTTGATTTCGCTTACCGACTTTGGAAAAAAAAAAGTTTTTTCTGACATAGCAGTAAACGGAGTGTATTCTGTCCAGCGTGAGCGGATATAGTTGTAATCAACTTCAGAGAGCAAATGAAATGCCCTCTGACATGGCGTAAGGGGCAGAGGGGGTGCAATGGCGGACGTGGCCATTATGTTACGAATCGCTCAAGAGAAGATGAATGAAATATGTATGCAAGTACTTAGGAAAATAGAAGGCTACCCACCATATGGAATGTTAAGAGGTTTTTTTTTTCCCACAAAATACTAGTAATATGAGTAGGCTTATGATGAATAGGATAAGGCTTGGGATGGAAACATTTTTTAAAGTGTAAAAAAAAAACTTGCTGGGTGAATTTAATTGATATTATTAAATTTAATTATTTTGGAATAGATTTGGTTGGTTTAGTTATATTTTAGGGACGTTTAGCGCGTAGTTGCATTTTTCATGAGAATTACAAGGCGATTAGGCTGTAGAAAGCAGTTTTTTCTGTTGTTTTATTTTTTTTATAAGCCACGGTATTGCCACAAATTAGAAAATTTGGCAGGGGAAATACTATTTTAGAGTAGTGAGTACCCTGTTAAAACAATACTAGTGGTTCCAGTGAGTTGGAAGATGCCACGTAGGCCCAAGCAACGGCAATAAGTCTTGTTCAACAAAAGTCTGGCGTGCGAGGTCGCGATAATTCCTCAGGGTACGGAGCGACTGGACAGTCGGTACCAAGCCTAATCACGGGGAGATAGAAGAAAGCGAAAGATGCAGATTACGTAAGGGACAAGATAGAGCCTTAATATTTTTTTTATTTTTTTAGAGGAATGTGTGAGGGATATCTGGGTTGGAATCTTGGGACTTGCTGGGAATGCGGAAAACTCACAAAGGGAAAGCTACTTAGTTAGAAATCGATGCGCAAGTAAGCGTTGGCGCAATAGTTAGGGAGTGATGATCCCGTATCTTGTCGGGTTCCAGGAACTCAAACAGGCTCCGAGTGAATCAGTGTGAAGGCGTATCTTGACTTAGACCAACCAAGGGAGTTAGTAGAAGAGCTTTGTGAAGTCCCGAAGTAGTAGATAGAATAGAACAAAGCTCCAGTAATAGGACCACTCAGAGAAAGACGTAATGGCATTACAGTGAAGGAGAAAAACTGGGACTTAGGCCTATGCTGAAAGTCGAGAACGCGAGTAGGATGGTTGGGTCGGTAGAGCATCAGACTTTTAATCTGAGGGTCTGGGGTTCGAGTCCCAATGCGATAAAGCTACCACCAACATGGAGCATCCGACGTTCTGGTCGTAATTGCGATATGCTGGCCACATTTCGAAAAAGTGATCGAAAATGGAGTCTCCATTTGTTTGGCCAAGTGGCCCAAATAAAGAGCAGAGTCAGTGGAAAATATCCAACAATGCGACCGCCTAGACAAGATGTATATCTGCAAAGCTGTATCTTTGTCTAACTTGGAAGCAAGTTAATGTCGAGGAGGGACTTTCGAGAAGCAGCAGAAGGGTTGATAGTGTAGTAGAAGAGTACTGGTGCCTGATCTTTCTTGGAAAAGGGGTGAGTCCGGAAAGTGAAAAAATAAAGATGTACTTCGGACATAATTATTTTTTAAGTTAGTTAGTTATTAAAAATATATGGCTTGCCATACATTTTGATAAAAAGGGGTGGAGGAATGTTAACGAGCACCTCTCCCCCCTCTCTGGCTTTCTTACTCTTTCTGTTTTCTCTCTCTCTGTCTCTATAAGAGAATAGAGAAGGAGAGAGGGAGAGAGATAGAGAGAGAGGTGAGTAAACGTGGAGGTAGACACGTTTACCAGAACCAAAGGTCAGCTGACCAAATTACGTATGTGTGACGTGGTTGGCTAGATCTGTGAGATTTGATTTGAGCTTTGAAGAAGACGGACGTTTTTCCGTGGTCTCCCCCTCTTAACTGGGGAGGGGGAGACTAATGCTGACGTGTGTGAAGAAGAGCCCACACAAGTGATTTCACTTCCACTTCTGCAGAACCTCTGGGGAAAGTGAAATAAAAAACTATAAAACCATTTCATCGTCTTGGATTGATAAATCTTCGTCAAACATGTATCAAGTCTCCCTCCAGGATGAGAAATTTCCAGATGGTTCAACAGCGAGAAGAAACAGAGGTATGTTCAGAAATTACATGTCACACACACGATTCCATTTATGATAATCAAACACACAACCATTTATATTAGAGACAATCATACGCACACGGAATCTTTGATGTTATACAGTGTATTCACCCAAACGTAAAAAGTGTCCCTAAATGAAGAACTCTATATAACATATTCAAATGTAACGAAAGCTCAATTTGGTACCCCTCAAGGATAACCTCGATGATAACGAATATATAACACATGTACCTATATGTATATATATACGTACATCTCTCTATATATATACATACATATATCTATCTATCTATATATATATATATCTATATATACATATATCTATCTATATATACATATATCTATCTATATATATATATATATATATATATATATATAAATGTGTCAATCGCTTTATTACAGATTAGAAAAATATAAGATTTTTACAAAATATATGTCAGAAAAACTTAATAGGGTACCATTAAAGGGCTGCTTCATGTTAGTTATTTCCCAAAACTCTATTAAAATCCATGCGATATTCCCGAGGTCATTATATTTTATCATTTATCAAGGAATTTTCACTGTCCATGGCTTTATTACAGATCTCTTTACATGTCGTTTTAGGACAGACATACAATGTTTAAATAAGAAAATTTATTTTTGGGTTATATTTTTCTATTAATCAATAATAATAGATTCTAGATACTAAGCCACAAAAAAATTGATTATTAATGGAGATATCCACAATTTTTAAAAAATATATTTAAACAACCTTTTGTTCACCAAGAAAATGAATTGTTTGATCTGAACAGGAGTTATGGCTCTGGCGACATCATCTATTTTCCGACACAGAGCATCTTTTGAAGTAAATTGCTCTCTTGTCTCATAAACCCCTCTTTTCTATATTTGTCAGGAATCTTCAATTGGATTAAGGTCTAGAAGACGCGGGGGCCAGGTTTTGAGGGTTTCGCCAGGAAGCCAATAGATTCGAGAAAGGCTGCAGTTACCTTAAGAGAATAGGATGGTGCTTTTCATGCATACAAATCAACTGAAAGCGACGTCACAATGGTAGCTCATCTAGCAAAACCGAAAAAAATTATCAAAAAAAAAAAAGGCCGTATATGCATTGTTTTAAGCATTTGCTTATCCCCAATGATTTCTCAAAAATAATGGTGCCTCCACCTCCTTGTCGGCGATGAACTTTGTAAGGGGTCAGAGTTCCGTTTCGTTTCCAAACTGTGACCCATCCATCCGGGCCATCAAGCTCAGCACGGGCCTCATCCATAAATAGAGCACGTTGCAAATTCATGTCCATATAATTCTGTGACAAAGCCATTTGTTTTTCCTTATGCTGTTTGCTGAATACAACCCTTGGAAGTCGTTTGACGTTCCATTCTATCAAAATTAATACATTCTATCAGGCGTGTTTATATCTTAGAGCGATTCAACAATGTCCATTCCTTTAAACATAACACTTTGCATTGCATAGTACTCGTAAAATAATTATTATTTTCGGCAAATTTTAATGCGATGTTCGTTTTCAGCACATGCGAAAACTTGTAGTTTACAAAAAAAGACATCTTGATCGGTGCCATCTGTCAACTATTTGCCGACCTTCTTTGTCCCGATCCCGTATCGAGGTGGTCATTCAAGCTGACAGCAGCCACATTGAATAGATATCAGCTTTACTTCATAATCCAAACTCTTGAATATTTTTTCAATAAAAGTTTTTAATTAAGTGGACTTTTGTTTTCTTTAGGACGACAAAGTTAACGTCTCACCCTGTAAAGTGTCTGAAATTTCATGACTGAAATGCGAATATTCATTGCGTGATTAAGTAATATCATGCTTTATTGCAACCATTTTGATTATAGGATTTAAATTTGAATACCGCGTAGGGCGATGTGTTCAAACTTCTGACTTCCATAGAAGTATTTATCTAAGAGAGGCAGTTTAGCGTCTCTTCTTTTACTATCGATGGGGATATTTATCTAAGGGCAATTGGCGCTTTTTTCTCTCTATTGCGAGATTATCATACCTAATGTATAAGTTTTCATTTCATTGCGTTATATCGTCTTCATTACATCAGGTAATCATTTTGATATCAATTATCTAATCGGTTGATGCATTGCCTTCTTTTAACTGGCGACGTAACTAAATTGATCCATTACGTAGGGCATACACCTCTTCTCAATAGATATTTATCTAAGACATCTTTCGAAGTAACCTAAAAGGCTACACACAAATGCAAAATGACATAATGGTTTTGCAATCGTGAAGAGCACAACAGGGGTTCAACATCGCAGGTAAGTTTGCATTGCTTTACATGCAAATTTCTTTCTCTGTCGAGTTCCAAGTTATGTAAGATTTAATTTCTCACACAGCTTATTTTGCAAAATCGATTTTATTTATTTTGTTTGCACCTTGAGTTTATTAGCAAATTCATTTATATAAATTTAGTTTGTTTATAAATACTTTAATTTGCAAATTATATATTACTAATTTAGTTTGCGCTTATATTGCGGCATTTACATCAATTACTTTTCTTAAGTAAACATGTGATTTTCATGTAATTTAAATTGCTACTTTGTAAATTATAATAAGATTGATATAGTTTCAACTAGATAAGAAAATGAAAAGTTTTCCCTTTTAAAATGTGCTTATTCATAGCAAGAGGAAACCGATCTTATTAATTTTAAGCAACGTAAATGTTTAACTGTATTCTTTAGCTTCAATTCGTTTTAACTGTACAAACACAATCCGTTACATAACTTTAACTTCAGTTAAAATTTAATTCTTAATTCGTTTAGTAAAGTTTTAATTTCGGCTAAGTAACAAAATATGATTATTTTTCCTTATAATCTGCCTATTAATAGAAAACAAATGAAGGAATTCTACCTAGGATTATCGCGCCAATTTTTAAATAGCCATCGGTGAATACGAGATGTTATTTATATTTAATTTGTCGCAAAAAAGACATGGAGAAATTTTCTATGAATAAAATTTAATTTTTATAATAGAGCGAGATATGTTCTGATCTTGTTAATTCAATTTTATAATTATTCTAGGGTGATTTTTTTCGCCATACTTTGTTTTAGGTCATTATCGGAATTTAAATCCCACACGTGATCATCGACGCCATCTGGAAATTGAGTTTTTTTCTCTGCGTCAATGATATTTGTTGCATAAATTCTATTAAATATTTAGAGAACAGAAGTTTGATCTCTTCACAAAAAAATAAAAGAAAGCTAATTTTTCTTGCAATTAGTAAGTAACTGCCTTGTCTATTTGAAATTAAGAAAAAGGGAATATGTTCTCTACAATTGTTGATCTGTTTTGTGTGGTCAATTTCTTAGGGATATTATTCAAGCCTTTTGTTTTTCTCCTGCTTGTTTCTTGCATGTTGACGAGTGCATTTTCTTGGAGAATAGAGAGGTCTAACCGTCTTTCACTCGCGTTTAATTGTATTGTCAATATTTAACGTCCGTTCTCGTTTCAGAATGTCTGCCGCTAAAGATTATTTGCTAAAATTGAGGCAAAATCATTTCGAATACAGTGATGTGGTTTAAAGACACCAATGCTACACTGACCGTTGTACAGTTGAGTACGTCAGATACTGAAAAGTTTCTAAGGGAATTTGACGAATTTTTTATCAACTTATTTAAAAAAAATCCCAGGGGGAAAGGTTTAATGTTTGTCAGAATTGGGCGTAACTTTTTCCAATATTGAAGAATTGCACGAATTGAAGGCTCATCAACGAGTAAAGAACCCTGTATCTCTTCATTCTTTAAGGGTAGATACTGAATGCCAAAATTCTAGTGGGTGTCTTTCGGTCAACAAGTTCGAATTTATAACTTTCTTCAGAAGATTTGATTTCTGTATCATCATTTTGTGGTGGACGGATAAATTATTTAATCTGAAATCTAAATTGACGGAGAAAGCCTATGATTTCATCTCTAATATGGATGTCACCTTCGATAATCATCTTGCTGTGTGGATTGTTTAAAGGACGCATTTCTTAAGCCTTCTTTTATCAGAGATCGAATGATAGAAGAAGGCATTTATCAGGCGGTGCAGGTAAAAGAATTAAAAGAACTGAAAACATTTGTCAAACAAGTTCAACTGGACTCGTCTAAATTAGATAAGTCTTTCGGAACGGACTTTTTTTATAGAAGGATTTACTTAGGGTACAATGGTTGCTCATATATTGTTCAGCACGTACCTATTATATGTTAGAACGGAATTAATGTCAGGAAAGAAGAATGATATCCTTCGTTCTTATCTAGCATATCCAAATTTTTGATATAATAGATTTTCTTCAGGCAACATCTTTGAATATAAAAAAGAGGGAAAGTTTTCCGCCCAAACCGCCATTTTATTCTTACTGTTCTGCTTCGGCTTTAAGTCCAACATAATTTTGTGGCGAGCTTCGGCAATAAGTCAGATACTCGTAAAAGGGGGTTGGATTCCTCAAAACTTCTTAATAATGCTAGTGACTAGTATAAAACTTTTAAATTATGTAAGTTTTACGAACCAAATAGGTTTAATTACTTACTGTCTGTCTTGGTGGTTACTCGAAAGAAGATTGTATGGGGGAGAAAATATTTTCCTACTCTTGCGCTACGTAGGGAGCTTGGACTCATTTTTCGATAATGTTCCCGAATACTTAATACTTTTTTGTTGGAAGGACTTTATTATTTGAAGAGGGAAATTGTATATTTCCTGTAATCAGAAGATAGTTGAAATTTAAATGACCCTAGTGTTTTCTATTGCATATTGTACACTGAGAATCAAAAATCTTCTTTTTTATTCCATACTATTTTCTAGGAAATGAAACCGAGGGGAAATTAGTGCCTAGGCCTGTCATTACGCCTGTGAATACCTTTACTGCTACTGGGTCTATCGAGCTCCTAGAGTTCGTTATTTATATAAATTAGGTTCCCAGAAGCCCTTTCATTTCACTGCTCTACTGACGGACAGGTTTTACTTATATTACAAGTTGACAGATTTGGAAATATTACGTCTAGATTTGGAAATATTACGTCTAGCATAACAGAGTCATGCTTTGGTCTCTGCACTGAATACAAAGTTCTACCTTGCTATGTGCTACATAATTTCGTTTGTTTAGACTTGACCTAGCGAATAAAACATTTCTATGTGTTGCTGACTGTTTTATCCTAATCTCTTTATTTCTATCGGTTGTTTTTACCATAATTGTCGCCGCCGTATAAATTTAATGCCTACATTTCATGAGAGTGTAAGGTTAAGTGTTAAAAAGAAATAACTATTACATGTTGAAAAAATCTAAAATACATATATCTTTTTTTATTTTATGTACTAGCGATAAATTAATAGAACCAAGCATAATAGTCTCTTTAAGTATTACAGTAGTATTAGCACTACGTCGCTCTTTGATTTCAATTAATGGATAGTTTAAATACTTCGGCGATGTCACCGTGAATTACGTTTTAAGTATAAACTTTACGATCATCTAAGATTCCATAGAATAGTTATAATCACAATATTTTTGTCTGTCAATTTGGGAGTCGACATGAACCTGCTTTAAATCGGTTCATCTCTCTCTCTCTCTCTCTCTCTATATATATATATATATATATATATATATATATATATATATATATATATATATCAAAGCGAAATTGTATGTATGTATTTATGTGTGTATGTTTGTGTGTCTGCTAAAATTTTCGACGGACACAACAAACATTCACAAAATCGGTATCATATTAAAGCTCCATACTACGCTAAAAAAAAAATATGGACAAATTGGCCAAAAACGTTCATTTTTTACACCGATATCGAAAATTTTCGACAGGGGGGTCAACAAAAACGGCCCTCCAGACCGGTTCTACGCATGCGCCAGATGAGGTCATGACCTTATTTACTTTACATAGTTTAAAAACTGAACACATTCTATGTACGTCGCGTTAGGTCAGTCTATTAGCGCGTTGGTTCATTATCTAAACGTTTTGCGTCCGAATCGTGATGTGAGATGTCTTTTTGTTTCGATTTTTTAAATTTAAATATTGGACCAGCGTAATTTAAGCTATTTTCACGTAACGTTCGTTTTTCTGTTTTTTTAAACTTCACTTATTCACCCCTGACCACACCCAAAAACACCCGTGTACACACCGATTTTTTAAAATGTTAATATCGAAACAGGCTTATTCAAACCATTTTTCACGTGTTCGTTTTTTTGTTTTCATCGTTCGTTTGCCTTACGTAATGTGTTTTTGTGTTTATTTCCCGCTTAAGTGTTAACGTTATTTTCTTTTTTTAATTCGCTAATAACAAACAAACCTACGTCGGCGTCGTTGTCGTCGTTGTCATCGTTGTCGTCGTCGTCGTCGTCGTCGTCGTCGTCGTTGTCGTCGTCGTCGTCGTCGTCGTCGTCGTCACGCTCGACGAACTCCGGCCGCGCACCTGCCAATTTGGTTCTTAAATAAATTCAAACATCTTTCTCTAACTCACTCTGGCTGGCCGATTTTATTTTCAAACTTCGCCTCAGGGTTTCCGGTTCGATCCTACCCCCTGAGTCCTTTTTTATTTAACACCACACACACCTACAAACACCCGGGCAACGTCGGGTACCCCGCTAGTGTGGCATAATTCGTGCAATGCCGTTAAAGATAAGCGTATCCATGATTAGTTGTAGTAGCTTCACTGTCACAATATTTCACACTTCTCCAGACTGAAAATGTTACAATACCTAATGCAATCTGGGGTTATGTATAATTTAACTTAGGGATATAATGCATTTTAATGATTGTTTCTTTATTTACACATGCGCGTTATTCAGAATACCGAAAATATTTCGGTTTTATTTATACCCAAATCTTTTTCGCTCATTTTTTTCATGTCTAATAGGATTGCTACATCTACTAATACAATTAATTATGATTATTATTTCTTTATATCAATAAGAATAATTATAGGTAATAAAATTGTTATTATTATTATTATGTTTATTATTTCATGTACTCATGTTTAAATTACATTTATTCTCATGATATTTATGTTAATAATAAAGAAGCGAATACAAATATCATGTGTCATATACATTAAAATGAATAAACGTAAGTATTAACACATTTATCAAATATTTGTGACTTCATCAGTACGAATTAAAACATGCAAATTTATATTTGTATTCATAAAAATGCTGCTTCGTTGTCATAAGGGTATGTTGAAAAACCTTTGAGTCCTTAGCATAATGCAAATATAAAAGGAAGCAGAAATACAGAAACTAGGAAAATCACATATACGTATAAGCGCCACAAATATATGCGCAACGGAATTGATATTGTTATTTATGATATATATGTATAACAGTTTCAGTTAGAATTTCCTATTTTATGTAATCGACGTTTGTTCAAGTTTTGTTATTTTTTTACTAGGCTTCAAAGGGTGCTGCCTAATCGAGAACATATGCGTCGTCGCATTCGTCATATATTACGGCTCTTTATATTTGATGAGACTGATAAACCTTTCGAACATGTACAACAACGATTCTTTTATAGCCTTAGTGTACATATCTAAAAATATAAAACATGAATACGAGCCCATGTCACCGTGACTTACCCCGTAAAGCTGTAAGGGCTATATTCCGATTTCTTTCATTTTGATATTAAAAATCAATAAATGTTTCATATTGGATATGAAAATCTGCCACAAAAAGAAGGATCGACAATAAAACCCTTTCCTATTATTATTGGTTTGCAACGTTAGGTTTATCATATATTTTCTTATAATACTCAACCTGCACGCAGTTGAAGAAAACAGAAAAAGTATCTATAATAATACGACAACTGATATAGAATCAATATTTTTGGGTAGTAAAAACTAGAATTAATTCGGTGTCGAAATGATAATATATATATATATATATATATATATATATATATATATATATATATATATATATATACACTGCGTGTCAAATTATTTACGAGATACCATTTTTAACCCGTTTAAGAAAATTACCAATAGTTTCGTATCAAAAGCTTTGGTAACGTTGGCAATGCTGAGCTGCGCGTACTGTGAAAATTTCGTACTGTTCCGCGCAATATAAACAACTGTCAATCGTAATGTCTGAATCCACGGTATTTGAGGTGTGTCAAATTATTAACAAGGCAGGTTATTTTGTCCATAAAATGAGTCGTAATTGTAAATTGAATAGTTCTGAAAAGAGTCCTATTACAGAACAGCTAGCAAAAGGTAAAAATACCCTCGAAATATCGAAAATGATAGCAAGGTACACGGAAACTATGAAGAACTTTTACCTTACACGGTTATGTAAGAGAGCTGATAACGGTAAATCTAGAGTTGTTACACGCCGCTCTCTACTCAAAATTAAACGTCAAGTTGTTATGGACCCTGGGCAGATAAGTCGAGAAGTCTTTGACCAAGTCGGATTTAAGAATATCTCAAACAGTACCCGATGCCACCTTCTGAAAGAAGTGGCAAAGTCTGTTAAGCCTTTAACAAAGCCTCTATTAAAGCAACATCACACGCAAAACCGATGTAAATGGGCAGACGACAACATTAAAACCTTTTATCCAAAGTTTTAGTCACAGATGTAGTGCGGGTCACTCTTGATAGCCCAGATGGCTGGAGCAAAGGATGGATCCTAGATGTACGACATCGACATCAGCGCTTAATGCGCCAACAAGTTGGTGGTGGGATAGTGATTTGGTCTGTGATTATCGTAGTTAATTTACTTGTCCCAGGGAGAGTCACAGAAAGCGTAAAAATTACGTCAAATACTTACATAGCTGTTCTGAAGGAGCACTTTGAACCATGGATAAGAAGCAAAGGTTGACGTTCAGAGGAACAATTAATTTTATGCTCCATCGAATGCAGGAAACAAAAGCAAAGAGTATTTGAAAAAAAATTGGTTCGCTGAGCTACAGAAGATGGAGTAGTCTGCGAATTCACCAGATTAGAACCCAATTGAGACACTTTGGGGTATCATGAAGGGAGGCCATAAAGGCCTGGACGCCAATTTAAGAGCAAATATGAGCTGTAGGATGCTCACCAAAAAGCATCCCGAAGAAAAACTGTTGACGAAATCGCGAATTTGACGAATTCTGTAGACCAGCGTCTTTTACAAGTCATTCATAAAAACGAATCGCATATACCCTACTAAATATGTGAACATGGAAATTGCTATGCATTCATTGTGTTCTAAGGATTTTTTCTAATTCATTTTATATTTGAAAATTATTTCAATAAACAAGTTATGGGTATATTGTGTTTTTTCTCAACCTCGTAAATAACTTTACACACTGAAATCAAGAGATATCCCTATCTTATGCCATGGTTTGGCTAATACTGCTTTAAATACTTTTTTTCTGACTGGAGTAACTAAATAGTATTATAAGCATTTTTGAAGATTCATGGATTTTCATTCACTTGTTCCTTAAATATTTAAATAAAATGTAAACTCGTTAATAATTTGATAGGCAGTGTATATATGTATATATATATATATATATATATATATATATATATATATATATATATAAATGAAAAGGAACAAACCGTATTATGTGTTCATCAACGTAATATTATATTTGGGGTTTAGCCCGAAAAAAAATCCGTGCAAGTGTGAAAATAAAATAAAAATGGCATTTGCCAGGTGAGGGTCAAACACTGGCATTGCGAATGCATTAGTGCATTTTTTTTTTTTGCCTTACAGTAAATATGTTTTCATAGCCCAGTCATTGACGGTGGAGGCAAAATAAATCGTGAGCTGAACATATTGGTTTCGATTCTCGGTGGTGGAGCATGCTTTTTTTATACTTTTTAAACCATTACGATTTATTGCATTCACTCTATCTATCTATTTATCTATAATAGTGAAATTGCGTGCTTGTCTTTCCTCTATGGTTGTTAAGGAAAACTAATATACAGAAATGCATTGCTTTCCATATTAACAGTGTTTAATATATACATATGCACATAACCTTATGAAGAGTACATAGAACCCAAGAAAAGCCGGGCAGAACTGCTAGTATATATATAATATAATATATATCTATAATATAAAGCTGAACGTCGGTGTGTGTGTGTGCGTCTGGTCACATATACGCTCCTGTATGGTTAACTATTATAGAAAACTGATCCCATGTAATGGTAGAAGATGTATCGAGACACAGGAATGGGTATGTTTGGTCTGGCAGAACAGTGGTTCATTAAAATTGTGGGGTCTGCGTTCGCGCCTGATCCACAAAATACATGTATGTAAATAAAAAAATTAAAAATTAAAAATAAATGTTGACAAGGGTTTTTGATATAGATGTACATAACAATACTTTGATAAGTATGTTTTAACTTAAATAAGGATGGTTTATTAAAATTGTGGGGTCTTCCTTCGAGCCTGACCTCCATAGAATAGAAATATGCACACACTTTAATAAAGACTTTTCATATCTATCTGCGTAAGTATACTTTGATAATTATGTTTCAATTTGAAGAAATATGGTAAAGAAATATGGTATAAGTAAATACTGGGGTGTTCGTTCGAACCTGACCTCCATAGAATAGAAATATGTGACAAAGTTTAACAAGGTTTTTTAATATAGATTCACAAAATATTGTGATAAGTGTTTCAGTGTGAACAGGTATGTCATAATAAATTATGGGGTCTGTCTATTTATTTTCACTTTCGTCATATTTTGCTTTGATTTTGATACCCCCAAATTCAAAACTATCTCTTTACAACCCTTTCTTCATAACTTATCATACTTTCATAAATCAGTTCCTTTTCTGTAGGCTGTTTTTGAACTCAGTCAACGACGGCCACTGTTGCTAGTATATATATATATATATATATATATATATATATATATATATATATATGCATATATATATATGGAGAGAGAGAGAGAGAGAGAGAGAAGAATAAAGATATTCTATTTAATATATAGTAATGATTTAAAGAGTATAAAAATTACTCATGCTCCACCACCGGAAATCGAAACCAAAACGTTTCGCTCGTGATGCATTTTTCCTCTGTCGTGAATGACAAGGCTATGAAAACATGCTTATTGCAAGGCTAAAACTTTACACAGGAAGCAATAGCTACTACGTTATGCATTCGTAATGCCTGCGTTCGACCTTTACCTGGCAAATGTCATTTTTTTTTAAATTTTCACATCTTTTCACCGATTTTCCCGGGCTAAAACCCAAATATAAAGTTTTGCATTGATTCAAATGCATAATTATTAAGATACATGTTTGTAGATACAGACCTCTAGGAGGAGTTTAGTAGAAGAAAATTGTTAAACAAAAATATATACGTATACCTAAATATATATGGAAACAATTTTGTGTTTACTATGAACTTTTTACACAAATATTATGCAAGTATAAATTATGTAGAAACGTTCGAAACGTTGAGTGTAATTTTAAGAATAAAACATGTATAAATACATTTGAAGCCAAAACTGCAACGCGAATTTTTTTTTTAAATAAACAGGTGTTTATTTTTAAAGAAATATATTTCGGAGTAAGACTCCTTTATCAATCTTTTTTTCTCTTCTACCACGACATGATGTAGTGGGAGATAGTTCGATGAAGAGTCCACGTGATGTTGTTAACTGCGGGTTTTTTATGAAGCAAGATAGGTGACGCGTGGACTCTTCATCGAACTATCTCCCACTACATCATGTCGTGGAAGAAGAGAAAAAAAAGATTGATAAAGGAGTCTTACTCCGAAATATATTTCTCTAAAAATTAAAACCTGTTTATTTAAAAAAAACAAATTCGCGTTGCAGTGTTTGCTTCAAATGTATTTATACATGTTTTATTCTTCATATATATATATATATATATAAATATATATATTTGTATATATATATAAATATATATATACACATATATATGTGTGTGTGTGAATATATATATATGTGTGAGTATATATATACGTGTGTGTGTGTGTGTGTGTGCTTTAGTATGTATATTGTTGGTATGAGCAAGTTTATGCAACGAGTTTAACAGACGGCGATGTTCACTGTTTATTAGAAGACGGACTCTTCATCTTTGCGTGATCAGATTTGTACGGATTAAAGAAAACAGATTATGCACTTATTAATACATAAGTTTATATATATATATATATATATATATGTGGGGGAGTATGTATGTGCACTTTAAATGCTTGAAAACAAAAAAAAATATTAAATGAAAGAGCAAATACATAATGTAAGTTTTATTTTAATATGTTTAACATTTGATCGTTTAGAGAACTGTAGAAAAAAGTAGAGTGAAAATATTAGGGAACATAAGAATAATTTTAAAATAATGATGTAATCAAGAACAGGTTTAGGATTTGAAAAATGTGTCTATAAGTAACAGATACATACATTCTCATCGAGGTTTAACAACATTAGATCAATGCCAAACTACGAAGTAATCAACATAGGTTAATAGCAAAGGTTTTATTTTAAATATATATATATATATATATATTTATATATATATTTATATATAAATATATATATATATGTGTGTGTGTGTGTGTGTGCGTATATGTGTGCGTGTTCTTCAACGTTTCGTCTTTAAATAAAGACGAAACGTTCAGGAACACATAACTCAGTTGCTTCCATTTTATTTTTATTTCTTTCTCTCTCTTTCGTCATATATATATATATATAACTATATATTTGTATTATACATATATAATGCATATGGATGTATATATGTGTGTGAGTGTACGCGTGTGCTCGCGGTTACCTTCTTATGCGCATCTGTACATATAGAAATCGCTCTCTGCTACATTTGTGTGCCAATGACTAAAGCGACAAGCAGCATCATTTGTTCTGTTCACTGTTTTGATTCATAAATGAAGGTAAGACTTCAACCCCCACAATTTCTTCGATCAGAATACTTTATTGTAGAATGCCATTTCCGATCCCTGTTACTCTTACTGTACACATCTGCCAAAGTTTAAATCATATCTGAATATATATCTCGACGCAAAAATCCCACAGTCTTCAATTGGAAAGTATCCTTAATAATAGCTCTCACGTGCTATGTGGCAATATAGGATTTTGTTTGGAATTCCGCCTAAAATATCCAGAAGTACAGAAAATGCTTAATGGAGTCAAATGTAGATCTTTAACCATGCAACTAAGATATACAAGACCAAAAAAACATTAACTACAAAAACATCAACATGAACTACAAAAACACTTAACTTACATAGATTCTTTCGTTTCGATTTTTATTGACGCCAACTCTGTTTGCGATGTTGATCGATTAAGAATTTTACTAACAGGCAAGGATTGGATATTATCACACAGTTAGGTTTATAATTCGAAAGTTGCACAGAATAACATGACATTCAATAAGCACATTCGTGGGATCATTTCGCATCTGAAAGCATGCTTGTTTGTTGGTTTTATACGCAGGTCATTCATTCAGCTGTAAACATCAAAATATTGCCAGCCGCAGTCTGTCGATCTGTTAAAGACTAACTCCATTACAAAAAGAGTAGCTTAGATCTAAGGGATCCTTATACAAACAGGAGATACCACTTAGCTAATAGCATCATTCCTGCACTTGATTTAATAGGATGTGTTTGAACGTTACATCAAATGATATCGGTTTAGATAGATACATAAACAAACAAAAATATATATAAGGTGTTAATACACAGATTAAAGGACGGATGTGTCGATAGATTTGTATGGGAAGAGAGAGCCCAAATTAACAGACACTTTAAAATACACACAAATAACTCACTAATGTTAAGGATATATTTTAATATAATACTTCAACGTATACACTATAAAAGTGTATATATATATATATATATATATATATATATATATATATATATATATATATATATACATACTTTTCCAAAAATCAAGACAGCAAAAATGAAAAGCAACATATTGTATATTTTGCATGATCGTTTAACTGGTTTAATAAAAAAATCGGATATTTTAAAACATTATATCATTTAAAAATATTCTAAAATGGTCCCTTTCAGACGGTGTAAACATTGATTATATGAAAAAATAATTTATTAAATAAATATTTAAATAGAAAAAAAATTGCATAAGTTGATAATTTTCTTAGTATAATATAGATTATTATTTGATATATAAAATTGAAAAATATGAATATAAAGATTGGTCGATTTATGAATTACATGGCAATCGGAATATTGCAATGAAGATAATCTGAAAAGAGGGGAATATGTTAAACTGCCTTGTATTGAAAATATCTACTCGAAATCTATTCAGGTATGAATTAATCTGTGTGGTTCACCATCGAACGAGTATTTGGAGTATTTGTAAATAAATAATAATTTCAATTGCCCGAATGGTCGCAAAACTATTGAAACGGTCATTAAAAATACATACTATTATGTCCTTATATTTGTTGTCTTATTATTTCAAAAGGTCATATAAATGTTTAATAATATAACTGCTAATCTTGAAGCTTATTAATTCCGTCATTTTTTACATGTGAGTCTCCACTTATTAAGGCCCAGAGACCACTCGGGGATAACGGTTACATTGTGTACAGTAGTAAATGGGATAGTGTAGTAATCGTAAGTAGTTGAAATTTGGTAAATTGGATTATTTAAGGGAACGGCTCATCAAGAACTGATTTACGTTGAATTGTAGAAAACTATGTTATAGTCAGCTGGAAAGCAGTAAAACGGAAGGCAGTTCCACAGCAGTGCAATCCAAAGAAAGAAAATTTATTTACAAAATCTAAGTTAAAATTTTGCACAGATAATTAGTAGGGGAAATTATGGATAATGTTTCAGTTAAACGAGTGTTTCTCGTGAAAGTTTGATGAGACGAAACCCTAGATTGGACCTCAGAAATGTACACACAAGAAACATAATGATAAAACAGAGACAGTATCGCAACGTCTTTCATGAGATTGCAGGGAAAGAGAAAATGATATTCCCTAGTAGGTTTCGAACTCTATATTGAACTCTGTCAAGGCAGGATAAATCTTCTAACAGCTCCTTCCAAGATGCGGCAACAATACTCCATCCTTGGAGTACTGTCCTTGCAATAACCCTTATCCCTGAGTGGCTTCCGGGCCTTGATAATGGTAACCACCGTGTAAAAACAAAAAAAATCTGGCTTTTGTATATAGAGAGAAAATTTCGTTTGCAGTGAGCTATTTCTGGACTGATAGAAGAATCCTACCATTTTTCCAGCGATCTTTGAACTGGATTTGATGTACAGGTTCCATTCAAGATCAGGAGTAAAGGTCAAGTTTGTGAATATTAAGTCTCCCAGAGACGATAGCTATTCATTTCCATTGATGCCAGATGGGGATGCCATCGTTGGTGATGTAAGATAGAAGCTTACATTTAGATGCATTAATAGTAACTAAAAGCTTCTTTCCATATTGTACGACGTGCTCAAGACCACAGGAGTGACAATCAGAGAGAACTTGGTCGTTTACTGCCTTCGATGTGCTGTCATATATGGCAGTGTACTCAATATAACTGCCTCGGAATGATCAAAGGGCGTTATTTGGAAGGACATTGATGTAGATCAGTAAGAGAGTTGGACCCAGGATTTACCCTTGAAGGACTCCAACATTGATATTATGCGCCGCTTATTCTTGCCATCAACCACTATATTTTGAACTAATAAGAGAAAAATGATTTAATAATTCAAAAGACATTTCCAGCAATGCGGTAGATGGCGATCTTGTAAAGTAGACCTTTATACCAAACCCTACCATAGCCTGCTTATATGGCAAGAGAAATTGCTAAGAAAGGAAGATTCTATTGAGTGATTCCCTAATCCTATAAGATATAACCGTAAGCACATCTGCCGTACGATCTAGCAGAACGGAAGGATATTGCATGCCACTACGGAGGGTTTTTTTTTGCTGATGTGATTGACTATTTTTCTATTTAACACAAATTTCAGTAACTTACATATGACGCACACGATACTTATTCTGTGCTTAGAAGGAGATTGCCAATAACATGAATTCTTAAATACAGTGTATACTGATTAGATTTTTCAAGGTCTTGGGAAAAATTCTCTTAAATAGCTTTATAAGTATCGTAGCAATTTCTGGTTGAAGCTTTTTGAGCACTATACTATGAAATGCCGTGAGGGAAATTTGCCTTACTGAAATATAGATTTTTACTTAGCTGATACAAGAAGAAATACTGGGTGTTGTTGGGTTTGGTGCCCTGGGGTAAAATTGGCTGCAGAGATCTTGGCAAAAAGATTAGCTTTGTCCGATGATGAAAGGATTATCTCAGGACACTTGATGATAATTCAGATAGAACATATGCTTCTGTTAAGGATCCTGTTTGCTATTTGCCAAAACTGGTGTGAACCAAGCCGCTACTCAGCTACTTTGAACTTGACTGACTAAAAATACAAATCTCTCACGTTCTTTCTTACTCTTTTACAGTAGTGTGTTGCAGTCCTGCAATCGGCCTGAGTCTCAGCACATCTATTACGTTGGAAGAAAAAGAAAAAAAAGCAATTTCTGTGGGCAATGGAATCAGGATATTCAGGATAGAATGACAGCTGGTTGTTAGGCCTTTGCTGGAATTTTTAAGAAACGCAGCGATCGAGTTGATATAACTATACAGAAGATATCCCAGTCAACCATAAAATATCGATATACTGTACGATGGAGAGGTACGTCTAATAACTATTTACATTTCTGTTTCATCTTAAATTATACAACAGACTGGTTGTACTATCCCAGTGGAGACAGAACGAAAGAACATAGCGCGGGGCAAGTTGTATGAACATAATCTAGCGGAGATGCATATTGGCGGTTAGTGTCGAGCACACGGGTTTATTCCTGAACAATCTGAATGAGGTCATAAACAATGGAGAGGCCTGAACGAACCTCCCTTCATCATCGTTTTTTTTTTAATTTTGAGTCGGTTAACCATTCTACATTGTGAACATTGAAGTCTCCATAGACGTGAATGTTCGCCGAAGGATGAGCAGATAGGATATAGTAAATTTTTTCAGATATACTTTTAAAGATAGAGAGCAAATATAAACGGGGTAGTGTAAGCAAGTGCAAGTCGCAAGCAAATATAGTGCAAATTAGGATATTCTCTGGAGATTTCCATACCACAGTTAAAGCCATGTTTAATGTAGGAAAATATTCCATACCGATGGCGATCTTTGGGATCGTACTTAGATGTTAAGTGAGGTCGTCTTAAATATTTATACGTACATACACATTTCCGAACTTTGATATATTTTAATATATACAAATTTGACTAGGTATAAAAACAGCCTACAGAAAATGAACTGATTAATGAAAGTATGATAGGTTATGAAAAGGAAGGATTGCAAATTTGGGGTAAATTTGGGGGTATCGAAACCAAAGCAAAATATGATGAAAGTAAACATAAAATATATAAATCACATAATTTATTATACCATACCTGTTAACACTGAAATACTTATCACAATATTCTCTGGATCTATATTATAAAAGCTTGTTAAAATGTGTGACATATTCCCATTCTATGGAGTTCAGGTGCGAACGACCCCCCCCCATAATGGTATTATACCATATCTCTTCAAACTGAAAAATAATTATCAAAGTATACTTACGCAGATAGATATGAAAAGTATTTATTAAAGTGTGTGTCTATTTCCATTCTATGGAGGCCAGGCGCAAACGCAGACCACACAATTTTATTATACATTCCCTATTTAAGTTAAAACATACTTATCAAAGTATTATTATGTACATCTATATCAAAAATACTTGTTAAAGTTAGTTTTTAATTTTTAAATTTTTATTTCCATACTTTGAGGAGCAGGCGCGAACGCAGCCCCCACAATTTTATTGAACCACCGTTCTGCCAGATCAAATATACCCATTCCTGTGTCTCGATACATCGTTCTATCAGTTTTATTTTCAAAAAGTCAACCATATAGGAGCCTATTTGTTACCAGACACACACACAGACATTCAGCTTTATATATATATATATATATATATATATATATATATATATATATATATATATATATATATATACAGACATTCAGCTTTATATATATATATATATATACAGACATTCAGCTTTATATATATATATATATATATATATATATATATATATATATATATATACACACACACTACGTGTCAAATTATTAACGAGATACCATTTTTTATCCGTTGCAGAAACTTACTGATAGTTACATATCAAAAGCTTCGGAAACGTTGGCAATGCTGAGCTGTGCGTACTGTGAAATTTTCGTACTGTACCGCGAAATGTAAAGAACATGCTATCGTATTTGCTGAGTCCACGGTATTTAGGTGTGCCAACTGATTTACAAGGAAGCTGGTTTCGTCAATAAAATGGATCGTAAAGGTGGTTTGAGTAGTTCAGAAATGAGAACTATTACAAAACAGCAAGCAAAAGTGCAAACTATACTGGAAATATCAAAAATGATAGGAAGGTACCATCAAACTGTGAACCTTGTGAGTATCATGAAGCAAGGTCTCTATGTAAGTGGACGCCAATTTAAGAGCAAATATGAGTTGTGGGATGCTCTCAGAGAAGTATGGAGAGGAATAACTGTTTATGGAATAATACATTCGAATAATTCTGTAGGTCAACGTCTATACAAGTCATTCATAGAAAAAGATCGTCTATCCTGTTCTTATTATGACAACGTAAAAATTGCTATGTAGTTATTGCCTTCTTCGCATTTTTCCTAGTTCAGTTAATGTTTGAAAATTATTTTATAAACAAGTCATGAGTATAGTGTTTTTTTCAATATATATATATATATATATATATATATATATATATATATATATATATATATATATATATATATAAAGGTTACAATAAGTTTACTAAGGTAATCAAAATGGTAAACTTAAAATATATTACTAATATTAAAGAGTTAATATTTACAAGTAAAATAAACTCAGCCAGATATAAAAATCTCAAGAAAACCGAAAATGAAATAGAGTTTATAATATGAACAAATGATTAATAAAATATGTTAAAAGACATTTTGAAAAAGGGTTAAAAACTTATTTAATTTTAAAAAAAGGAAGCACAAGATAAGTGGATAGCCCTTAATCCGCGGAGTTTCGAATAAATACTCTCCTTCTAATCAGAGGGCAGGAATTAGCAAAATGCAGGATCGGATTTTGCATATAAAAGTATTTAATGAAACTACAAGTACGTCAAAGATCTTACTTGGTTAAAAAAAGGGTGAGGTAAGGGAAACAGGAGGCAAAAGAAAAATAATAAAAAAAGATTTCACATGAATGGATAGTCCGGTGAAGGGTAAAACTCCAAAAGTGGTAAAATCCAAAACGGTCGAATTTAAAATTTCAATCCACTGGGTAAATTCCAAATAGTCCAAAATCATCCAAAAGGTATATATATATATATATATATATATATATATATATATATATATATATATATATATATATATCTGTCTGTATACATATATAGAGAGAAAATTCAGAGAAAGAGGGAGTCTGATATAAAAATCACTATGCACACCATATATCGCATTATATATATACGTATATGTGTATATGCTTCTACATATGCAGGAATTCGATATACGGTGCGCATAGTGATATTTATATAAGACTCTCTCTTTCTCTGACTTTTCACGCTCTATATGTATACACACAGACACACACACACACACATATATATATATATATATATATATATATATATATATATGGTCGAAAAATCCGTCATTTCCATAAACGATACACACAACAGCAGGATAACTCTCCTTGATAAACTTCGTTTATATATTGTTTACGAATAAAATGAATGTCAAAAATTTTAAATATTAAAATCTTTTAAAGTAACAACCTCTCAAAGAACACAAAAATTGTTACCAGGTAACACGTTATTTTATATCATCTTTAAATATCTTTAAAAAGAATGTAATTATTTGAGACAACAATATTATAATTATATATATATATATATATATATATATATATATATATATAAGTATATTATTGTAATTAAATGAAATCAAAGAATCGTTTTGACGTAAAATACCATCAAAATACTGTAGACCTACATACAAACACACTCACACAACCCCCCCCCCACACACACACACACATATACATATATATATATATATCATTTATCTCTGATGAGAAAAATTAGGCAAATTAAATGCTGCTTTCAAATTAGGAAGCTAATAAGCAACCTTTACTTACTCGTCAATTTTAGACACGAACAAAGTAAATATTGAAAATCATATTAAATTATTCCATACATTACTATTATTTTAGGTTAATAATAATAATAATAATAATAATAATAATAATAATAATAATAATAATAATAATAATAATAATAATAATAATAATAATAATAATAATGTGGAAAATATTTACAGACCAACTGAAGGAACAAATCTACCACTCCCTAAATAATCGTGGACCTCTCCCTGAGGAAGAAAGAAGATGCCCGAAAGGTTAGAGGGGAACACATGATCTGCTTTGCATAGATCAAATTACCCTAATGAATGTTAAAAGCTAGAGAAACGATTTAGCCATGGCATAGATCCATTAGAAAAAGACGTACGACAGGATCCCACAAACGTGGATAATAGAATGTTTACAAATGTATAAAATACGAAGTAATATAATTAGCCCTATGAATAAGGCAATGAAAACATGGAGACTTGAAATGACAGCTGATAGACAGAATATAAAAAAAGATAGAAAGAGTTATCTGCCACGGAGATTCACATCTTTCAATGTAGTGTCAAGGTGGGAGGAAATACCGAGGAGATGGCACTGTCAGATCTCCGGTGGAAATATGCGAAGATAACTGAAATCTTGGGAAGCTTATTGCCACTAAAATTCCAGTGTAGTCATATAGCCGCTGCCAATGAGGAATCAATGGAAACCAGGTGTTGCGATAATACACATTTATGTGCAAATACTCTTGAAAGAATTTGAGAGTACAGGAGAGTATCTAGGAGATTTGTTGTCACTCAGCTTTCAGGGAACACCACATGCTGTTTTCAAGAAGAGATATTTGATAACCTGTGTGAAAGCTCCCTGTGGGCTAACAACAACAACAACAACAAGAATAATAATAATAATAATAATAATAATAATAATAATAATAATAATAATAATAATAATAATAATTATTATTATTATTATTATTATTATTATTATTCACATTTTGTGACTCGCTGTTGGTATTCGAGATTTTATACTGATTCGCAGATTATCACAAATGAACAAAGGTTATGAGCATCTTGCTTTCTTAGTCTTCAGGCGCTTTCTTCAAAATTCTAGCGGTTATTTAAAAGGTAGTTCATTTAAGAATTCCAACAATTCAATACATCCTTATTTACATAGTAATATTGTCAAAGATTTTGTCGCACTCCCCAGTACTTACCTATGTACAGCTGAACCATTTCTGACCTTCCATAAATTTTTATTTTACTTTTCAAGGTTTGACATTTTTTTTTTTTACCTTTTTCTTTTCGTTTTCCTCTACATTGAAATCAACATGCACTGCTATATCAATATTTATTGCCTTGTATTTCTTCTCGTCTACTGCGAATGAAACTAAACTTTTGTATCGATTGCACGATCATATTATTTCACATTATCACTCTCCACTCCCCTTTCTGTAACATGCTCGTACCATTTTCTCTGCGTCCTGACCCTCGGTTCTTGCATATATATTAATGGGCATCTTCCGCAATATTGTCAGTCCGTTTCCTGTGTTCCTTTTGAACTAATTTTCTATCACTACTAAGAAGGTGTTTTAGATTCTCACATTTCTACTCACACAGTCGACACAAGGTGCTTTCAGCTGTTTTATCAATGTGCTAATTTACATAATGTCTCATTACCTCTTGCTACTGCTCAGCACATTTAAGGGCATGTACTCAATATTTAAGTCACATTTTGAAACCAATCGCCAGGTGTCTTCCCTGTTCACTGCTTTTGAATATGCTTCCTGAATTGGCATGTGTCTTCTCTCAATCCGCTTGCCTCTCATACCTTTGATCATTTACTATCTTAAATTCTTTGGTTTTGACTCGTTTGTTCTCTTGCATTTTTTCCAATTCTGACATGCCCTTTATAGACTTTTCCTCCATGTTGAATGCATACCTTTCAGACTATATTTTCTTCCACACTGTTTTTAACCTATCAGCCATCGTTCCCCAAATTGTTTTCTTTTCATATGTAATCTATTGACATAACTCTGGATGAGAAGCTCCATTCATTCTCACTATTTTTCTTGACTTTCTGTCTATGACTGTAAGAACATTTTATTTTTTTAGATAATACACACCTTATATACACATATAGCTAATATCCATGTACACCCCGTGCCAGAATTATATGCAAATCAATAGTTTTGTTTTAACGCCGATAGTTTTCAATTAAACTTTGTGAAATTTAGCGCGTTATATGGCAACACTAACAGAAGCGCACATCTACAAATTTAAGCTAATTTGCTCAGTAATAAAAAAATTGGCAGTCATTTTGGTGATTTGCATTTTTTTCAGCGTGCAACTTTATATGCAAACCAATGCTAAAAGATGGTGTAGTGTTAAAAGATCATCGAAACATTGGTCATTCTAGGAATTTGTAAATTGACAACAGCAATAATTAAGAAAAATAACTTCAATATGGTTTCATAGTACAATCAATATCTTAGATAACGGCCATTTTTATGGGCAGGTGCAAAAAGCCTTTGGTCAATTGACGATGTGAAACATTCGCATTCATCTAATGAAATGTATATGGCAGCAGTAAGAATAGCATTCCAGATGTCATCCTTTGAGTTGTACTACCTTCCCCCGGAGTAAATATTTTGTTTCAAGATGCTCCACAGACTTAGGATGAGATTTTAATCTGGAGAACAGGCTGGCCATCGCATTATTTTCCCATGTCTGGAAAAAAAAACATCTCCAAATCTTCAGTGGCTATCCTTGCAGAATGATACGATGCATTATCATGCATGCATACCTGATAAATTCTTCCTCTTGTGCCAGGGGTCCAAGTATTCTTAAATGGAGTAAATGTAGTGTTTTGCGGTAATTTTCACTCCATCTGCGACTCCGAATGGTCCTACCAGCTTATTACCAATGATTGTAGCCCAGAACATCCCACAACTACCTCCTTGTTGACGCCTGCTCCTTTGGGGACGTAGCCCCTCATTATGATACCATCTTCCCTTCCAAACATCGGGTCAGTCATGGGTCGCTCGACACTAATCGGTGCACAAAACAGTTTTAAAATTCACCTTCATGTGATATATTGTTCACTCCATCCTCTTTTCTTGTGGATATTCTTCAATTGAAGCTGGTCCTCTGGCTTTTCAAATTTTGCAATCCTTCTCAGGATACGGAAACGAGTGGATTTGGGCACATCAGAGACGCCAGCTTTTCTAAAAAAAATTTGCTTGTTTCAAGTGGGTTACGGCAAACTTCTCTGTTGATCTTGCTCATTGTTCTACCTGACAGATATGATTTCTTACGAAGTTTCCCTTTGTCAGAACGTCCGTTGCAAAGTTGAGGGTACGTAAACTATCTTATGGTTGTACGATGATGACAGTGTAAGTCTTTGACAAGTTCTAATATGAAAATTTAATTATGGAGCCTTTGAATATTTTTAGACTTGTCAGCTTGACTTAAAGTACCTTTACGCCCCATCTTGCATATATATATATATATATATATATATATATATATATATATATATATATTAATGTATACATATAAATGTATATATATACATATACATACATATATATATATGTATGTATATATATATATAACTTAGTAATATTTTAGAAAAATAGTTCCAACACAGTGCTCTATTATAAGGAAAAAATAAAATAAGAGCAAAATATGATGAATTATGTCTATCACGAGACTACAATGAAACCACATTTGATAGTATAAAAGCGTTTTAATTATTCTTAAGATATTTCTTACAGGAACATTAACACCTAATTTATATCAAGTAGATGTCTTACATGGAACTTGAGAACAACATACAAACATTTCTATAGACCTAATGAGAAACTTTAATACATAAATACAAATTCATACAATCCACATGTGTTAAAATCTGGTAGCTAATATTAACAAAATGGTTATCACGTTTTTTTTAATGCCGAAGTACCCGAAGATAAAGCACCCTATTATGGCGAAGCTCTCCGGAAAAGAGGATGAAGTTGAAACATGAAATGCCACCATAACAACACCAACAAAATAAAAAAATGAACCTAATTTTCTTATAATTTGGTCAAAATGCCGGTAGTTGATTCTCGCAGTAACTGTGGATTTCCCACAACACAATAGACTATATGAACATTGTGATTTCCCACAACACCATAGACTATATGAACATTTGTGATTTCCCACAACATCATAGACTATATGAATATTGTGATTTCCCACAACACCATATACTATATGAACATTTGTGATTTCCCACAACACCACTGACTATATGATCATTGTGATTTCCAAAAACACCATAGCCTATATGAATATTGTGATTTCCCACAATACTATAGACTATATAGACATCTGTGATTTCCCACGACACCATAGACTATATGAACATTTGTGATTTCCCACAACACCATAGACTATATGAACATTTGTGATTTCCCACAACACCATATACTATATGAACATTGTGATTTACCACAACATCAGAGACTATATGAACATTTGTGATTTCCCACGACACCATAGACTATATGGACATTTGTGATTCCCCACAACACCATAGACTATATGAACATTGTGATTTCCCACAACAGCATAGACTATATGAACATTTGTGATTTTCCACAACACTATAGACTATATGAACATTTGTGATTTCCCACAACACCATAGACTATATGAACATTTGTGATTTCCCACGACACCATAGACTATATGAACATTTGTGATTTCCCAAAACACCATAGACTATATGAACATTTGTGATTTCCCACGACACCATAGACTATATGAACATTTGTGATTTCCCACAACACCATATACTATATGAACATTGTGATTTCCCACACCACCATAGACTATATGAACATTTGTGATTTCCCACACCATCAGAGGCTATATGAACATTTGTGATTTCCCACAACACCATAGACTATATGAACATTGTGATTTCCCACAAAACCATAGACTATATGAACATTTGTGGTTTCCCACAACACCATAGACTATATGAACATTTGTGATTTCCCACAACACTATATAATATATGAACATTGTGAAAGGTATTTACTCGAGAACGCCATCGATTCAATCCCACATTTCAACAGAACGAGAGAATATAGTAAAAGAAGGCTGTTTGTTCAGGTCAAAAAAGATCAAGGACAAATGTTTTAGTGTGTGAGACGAATCCATAAAACATGTATCCACAGAGAGAAATTACTCCTTATCAACTACGACGAGAAAAAACGAAACCGTTCCTTACTATTTTTATATATATTTGTGAAAATTGTTAAAACACATTTTAAAAATACATCATAAGCGAATAAAAAAAACAATTTAAAAAGTAATTTTAAAATAGCAATTTTCAAGTTTTTCAAGTATTATATATACAGAAATTAATATACGATTACAGGTTTCCTGTTATATACGGCTTATAACATCGATACATATAATCATCCACGAGTATAGATAGGACAATTTTCTTTTGCTTGGAGTAATACTTGTCACATTTTCGATACTTAGGTTAGTGAAGAAGAGATAAGTGTTTTTCCATATTAGAAGTATTGGATACCGATATCGGCTGAAACATAGAGGAAGATAATTACTGTATTTATCAGTATGTATACATATGTATTATAATGCCCGTGTATGGTGTTTTACAAACATGTTTTTGAATGATACTTTTTACGCAAATTTGATTTAGATAATAATATCCGCCCATTTATATAATATGTATATGCACTTTTGCCGATTATTTCACATTAAGCTGTTTTGGAGATATGATTTATGTCTAACCAACATAATTGGATTTTAAGGAACTGCTGTGGGGAAACCACCCTCCAAATGGACTACTCTATCCTCCAAATAACCTAACTCCTGGCAATCTCTGGAGGTGATCTAATTCTAAAGCGACTCTCGCATGCTCGATGAATTACTAATAAAAGCAAGATGGAATAAACAATTTGTTTGGCCGAACGCCAATAACGTACAGATGACAAACAAAATATATTTTTTAAGTGGCTGAAACTCAAAACAGGCGGCCGCAGCTCAAAAACAGGCGGCAGAACGCCAACAGCATATAGAGGACGAATAGAGAAATACAAAATAGTCGGCCGAATTACAAAAAAAAGTCGGCTCAAGTACAACAATAGTTGACCGGACGTAAATTACGAACACATGAACTATTGTCATAAATGGTCAAGAATAACGCACATGCAGAAAGTAATAAAGGTTTTCTAAAAAAAATACAATATTGTCCGCCATATGAAATTTTTATTACGAAGAAGATGAAAAATCATTCGCATCTTATTTCAGAAGATGTAACTTTCTGACAAGAAGACGACAAGACTGTTGCTACAAAATCTTAAAACGGCTGAACATGACAAATTTGTGGACCACATTTTGCCAGGGAAAACCTCAGAGTTATCGTTGAATTAGATGGTAAATCTGTTAACAAAACTATTCTCCTTGAAAACGTCTCGTTTTCATAAACGATTGAGATGTTTGAATGTGACCGAATAGTATAATGACGACTTTGCCACGTACGCAGCAGAAGTAAATTAAATTCGTGATGGGTTTAAGTTGCCTGAATTAACTGCAGACAGTTTTAAATGCGTAGCTTTTGCCCACGGTTTTACCCCGGGAAAAGACGTGGAAATCTGGCGCAAAGTTCTTACAAAGTTAGAAAACGAACCGGACTGAACACCGCAAAATCGGCTGAGGATTGTCAAAAAGTGTAATAATAATTAAAAAAAAAGATAATAGTAATATCGGAGCAGGCATCGCAAATATACAAAATATACCTAAGAAAAAAAACGTCGAGATGGTACACAGAAAATTACCTCTAAAATTCGGAAAACCCAAAAGGGCCGAACCCTTGCTTCAGATATGGTGGTAAACAAGGCGTCAAGGATTGCCATTCTTAACAAAAAAATGCCTTATATACAATAAAATAGGGCATGAAAGCTCTCACTGCGGGAAAAATCAGAACAAAAACCGTGTATCTCAAACAATAACTTGAGACGTTGTAGATGAAAATTACGTAAATACGTAATAATCAAGAATATTACATATTAGTTAGACAGTGGGTAGGTCCTTCAATAATAAATTTAAAAACGTGGAAGAAATTACGAAAATCGACTATGCTAAGAACTAACAACACAGCGACTGCCGTCAATAGAACACAAATTAATTTTAAGGTTGAAATAATCACCAACGTTATCTTGCTGGTAAAAAGAAACCTTTAAAATATATGTATTTAAAAATAGTGAGAACCTCTTCGGTCTCGACAGCATCGATGAGTTTCATCCATAGGATCTTCCCATATCCGCGTCTTCGCTGACATCTCGATCGTACTCAATGGGTCGTTAGAAGACTTTGACTACCCATTACCCAGCTCAGAGGAAATGTTCACGAAATTAAATGTCGGCAAGTTTTTTTGGGGTTTTTTTAAGATTGACCTGACCGACACTTACTTACAAGCTCCTGTAAACGACAAAATCACTGACCTCCTCTTTAGTAATACTCATCGGGGTTTGCATTGGTACGAGAGGCTCGGGTTTGGGGTAAATTTAGTACCCGCAATATTCTAGAAAGTCATGGAGACCATGTTGAGCGACCAGGGCACCGTCATAGCATATGTAAATTACATTACAACGAGACAAAGCAAGGGGGAATAAGCAAACTATATCAGACAAGTATTTAGTCGATACATAATTATGACTTTAAGGTAAAATAAGATAAGTGTTAATTCTTTTTACAAAAAAAATCAAGAAACTAGGACATATCATTGATAAAGATGGCAGACGTCCGACCGAGACAGGGCGACAGCTATTAGATTAATGTCGGCACCACAAAACATAGTACAATAAAAGTTTTTTTTAGGCTTTGCAAGTTATTACCAAGGGTTTATCCCAAACATGCACAAATTGCATGCACCACTTAATCGATTACTAAAGAAGGGGTAACCTTCGGAGTGTACAACGGGTTGGCAGACATCATTCCAAGAAATAAAATAATTCTTAGTTCAAAACTGTTCCTAGCTCATATTAACCCGAAATTGGAGATAATAGTTGCTAGCGAGGCTAGCCACTATGCCGTTGTCGCGTGCATGTCACGTAAGGTGCTAGATGGCTCAAAACACCAAATCGCTTTCGCATCATGGACTTTGCATCCAGCAAAGATAAATAATTCTCAAATCCACCGCTTCCTATACGGAAGACATTGTTTATCTACAAACCGACCATAAGCTTTGATATCCAGTTTTGGATAGAATGGAACTTCCTTTATCCACGGGTAACCGACTATTAAGATGAGGAAATATTCTTTTAAATTATAATTTTACAATAGAATACCTCTCCTCAAGGCCACACTTCAGGAAATTAAGGCAGAATCCGAGACAATTTCACCCAAACCAATAAGTAGAAGTTAACACTGGGCGATACCGTTTCAGACATTTTTTTCTGTTTGCGACGAAATACTGCTATACAGTGAAAGTATTCTCAAGGATTTTAACATCAATCATGCAGGAATGAACCGGATGAAAACACATAATCATTGGCCTAAAGCGTAACAACCATGATCGAGGATCCACATTGACTAAGCAGGACCAGTAGCGTATTTTTTTACCTGAAAGAAATAGAAAGCTACTCGAACTACACAAAAATCCTGAGATGCATAAAAACACCACTGCAACGACGACGAATTTTTTTATTAGGGTGGTTAGCTCGTTTTGAAGTTGTTGACCGTCTGGTCAGCGAAAACCCTTCTCAGTTCACCTCGACAGAGTTCAGAGAATTCTGCGAGACGTACACAGTTAAACATATTTCGACCCCATAGTACCCCGTTATGAGTAACGGTCAGGCCGAACGCTTCGTCGTCCCGCTAAAAACGATGTTTAAAAAAAGGTGTGCGTTACACCGATAGAAAAACCCCTCCAGAAATGTTCGTAGAATAAAGAAACATCCGAACAAACAAGATGCTGGGTCCCACGCCGAAATCATGTTTGGGCGGAGAATAAAATCAGTATTTCATAAACTACTGACCAAACATATACTACAATACAGATCCTCTAAAATGCCATCAAAACGCTTAAACCGCGGGAATAAAGTACATTTTAAACATTGTAAGAATAACGTGTTTTTTTGTGATCAGGACACGATCTTACGAATCTCTCGCCATGTTACATACAATATTCAGAACCCAGAATTTGAACATATAAGGCACCTGAACCAAACAAAGAAACGCATTTCCGAGGATCAAGAAGAACAACCGCGGGAAGGCAGGAAGACAATTGATACGGTATCGCAGTTTTGACGTGGAACCTCAAAAATGCATGTCACAAACAAGACGCTCCGGCAGAAACAGGACTCACATTGACCCCTTATTGGTCCGCGCAAAAATAAAAAGATAGTGATTTCACACCCGGAGAAAACAGGTTGGCGGGGAACCACCCTCCAGATGGACTAATCTATCGTAAATATAAACTAATTTATGGCGATCTTGAAGACATTCCAGCTCTCGCACAAATGGAAATACTGGTGCTGCTTTGGTTCTGTATAACTTCCCTACGAATTTTCCGAATACCACGATGTGAAAGGTTTCTCCAGGTGCCGTCATCCTTTCTGAGTTTGGTGTTAGAATTGTCCACGAGTGAAGTCAAATTCTTGGATCCCTTTACATCTCCATTGCTAAATTTTTAATTAATACTCCTTCTGCGAGTTCAACAACAATCCGTTCCTTTTCGATAGATTTAATCGCCCCCTTTTGGGGGTCATTTAAAAAAGAAAACATCATGAATAACTTTATAATGAATTTCATGATACAGGCATTTCATGACATGATTTCCATGTTTTTGTGGCGTGTATTTAGTGAAATAATGATATTTTACTAATCTGCAATAAAGCGATTGACGCAGATTATATATATATATATATATATATATATATATATATATATATGTATATATATGTATATATATATATAATATTATTGGTATATATATATATATATATATTCTTATTTGTATATTCCGAATTTTACTGGGTTATATAATTCAGTAATCGTTCATATACGAATGAATTTTAAGCCATAAATACATGACTTAAACTGTAAGCTTCCAAATTATCATATTTTAAAACTGATCATTCGTATACTGTTTTAACAAAAACCAAGACATCAAAGAATGGGTTGACAGAAACAAATAGTGTATTTCATTGTTAGTTGCAGTTGTCTCAAGGCTATTCGGACAAATCTAACATTATGTCGTTTGAAACTTTTTACAAGAACATACTTTTTTTAGATTATTGAATAAAACCCCTTTACAATAAAACATTATGGACACCATTTCACTTATAAGGAAAAGTAAACAAGATAAAGTCTTCTACCTATATCGAATCCTTGCAAATTATTTTTCAAAATATGTTTATATTTACATATTTTCGTAACCCTATTAACAAAGCAAAATATCATATAATGTGACCATTAATTACCCATTACTTATGGAGAGTAGATAATACAGTGGATGTTTTATCGGCAGCTTCAGTAACTGTCACTTCTCCTTTTTTTGTCCCTCAATCCTCATGCAAATGAGTGATTTTTCTGACAAACGATGAACACAAAGCTGCTTTAAAGGTCGGTAGTATTTGGTAAACAGTAGTGTTAGATGTCGGAATTTTGTTGTCTCTATGTCTATCCTTGTTGCTATGCCACTAGTAAGGGTGCTGGAGGTAAATGTTTTGTCTGGGCTGACGTTATCCGCCTGATAGTCAGGGACCCGAACCTTGAATTTACCACTAAGGAAGCTGTACTATAAGCAGGCACAAAGAATTGGGACTGCTGTATTGCCATTTGGTGAGTGGATCTGGACCATGCAGTAGTCTCTGGTGGGGCTTCTCGATGCCATACTAGTGGAAACTTATTACGGTTTTACCTTTTCGTGTGCTACAAAAAAATCGTGCCTTTTTCTCTCTTACTTTCCCTCTCTGTACTGCCCTAACCAAGGGTGCCGACCTGTTTAACAAATCCCAAAACCTCAACATGAAAAATCTACAAAAAATAAATTCGAACAAACCTAGAACGTCATCTTCCAACGTAGACCCCTACTATCATGTTTCCTTCTCGAACATCAGGGGTCTACTTTCCAACATTTCAGAGATTGAAACCCAATTACAGGAGACGACACCGGACATATTCTTTCTAAGCGAAACTGGAATAGGGCCAACCATTCCCTATATGAGTTCATAATTAGCGTATACTCTAACTTAACATCTAAATCTGATGGAATGGAATATGTGCCTACATTAAAGATTGCTTCCCATGTGGCAGGGGTATCTCTAGAGAAGATCCTCATTCATCATATATGTGCTTCCGGGTTGCACTTGCTAACACCACTGCATTTATATTTGCCCTCTATCGGCCCCACAACAGCGGAGTAACTATCTTAAAGAGCATATCTGAGAAAATAGACCACATTCTGTCTGCACACCCCACGGCTAACATTCACATATGTGGTGACTTAAACGTCTATAACGTGGAATGGCTAACCCGATGAGGGGAGGTTTTGTCATGATTTTGGCATTGCTTATCACCTCACCCAGATTTACGCTAGCCCACCCGTGCGCCCGATATTACAGGTAAATATGCAAGCCTCCTAGACCTTTTTCACTCAACTTCCCCTGAGCTATGTTCATGTTCCGTTCATTCTCCTCTAGGATAATCCGACCACTCTGTCGTATCAGTTAAGATAAAAATGAACTGTAATAAGTCCCCAGACTTACCCCTCCACCGTGGTGTATAGCAATAATCTATAGCTGAGTGGGATATGTTCTGTACATTTATATATGATCTAACTCTGCATTCCATGTTTATAAATGATGTGTCTTCTATAGTATCAGATCTGATCGAATAGTTAATTGTAGGCATAGACCGATTCATACATTTTAAAAAATTCCAACAAAACCTAACAGCCAGCCATGGTTCTCCCCAGAATGTGCTGCTGCCATCGCGGACAGAAATCACTTTTTCCATAGCTACCAACGTAATGTATGCACTGCTTTCAGGAACGCCAGAAACCACTGTAAAAGAGTAATGAAAAATGAAGAAAGCTATATGCCCAGTTTCTTAAATCCAAAGTAGCTGATCAACGGCTTGGTTCCCGTCAGTTTTGGAAAATAACAAATAGGATCCTGAACAGAAATGAGCGTTCTATCCGAACCATCATCAACGGACCAGATGTTATCTCCTCAGCTTCAGATAAGCCAAACTATTTGCTAAAAAATTTGCAGCTAATTCTACCCCATGCGACGAAGGCCATCAACTCCCCATATTTCCTCCTATAACACAGAACACGCTAGGTAATATACAAATATATGTGCATAAGGTCACCAAGCGTATCAAGAACCTTTATTCCAGTAAAACTACTGGCCCTGACGGCATCCCAATTATAGTGTTAAAAAAGCTTCAACCAGAACTTGCTCCAATACTTACGAAACTGCTTAAACCTTGCCTTAAAGAGAAGTGCTTTCCAACATCTTGGAAAACCACATCAGCATGCCCTGTATTTAAGAAGTCAGGGTATAAGTCATTTCCCTCTCAATACAGACCAATAAGTCTCCTGTGTGTCATGAGTAAGTTGCTGGAATCCATATTAAATAGAGAAATAGTCAACCACCTCAGTATAAATAACCTTCTTAGTGACACACAATATGGTTTCCGTTCTGCAAGATCTACTGCAGATGTGCTAACGGTTATATCTCATAGGATTAGCGAATCTCTTGGCAAAGGCTTCCTTTCCAAGGCAATTGCTCTTGAAATATCAAAGGCCTAAGATAAAGTATGGCATAAAGGCCTCCTACACAAGATCTCAAGCTACGGTATAACTGGAACTAATATCTCTATTATTAAATAATTTATCTCTGATTGGTTCATAAGAGTAGTGGTTGGTTGACCAAAAAATCAGAGGGCTGCAGTATTAATGTTGGAACCCCTCAAGCGTCCACCCTGGGCCCAACTGTCTTCCTGATCTACATCAATGATCTCCCTAAACATATACTTAAATAATCCGTTGAAATCTATGCTGATGACACGACCATCTACAGCAACACATCAAACGCCGTAAATCAAAAAGCTCTCTCTGATTCTCTCTCCTCTGATCACGAGCGCGTGGTTCAGTGGGGGAAGACGTTGCTGGTTTCCTTTAATGCATCTAAAACCAAACTCATATCTTAACACCATCAACGCTCTGACCCCCTTATGGCATCAATTCAAATGGATGGCTCTCGTCTAGGAGAAGCCCCATGTTTTGACAAGCTTCTGGCCTTGACCTTCACTCCTGATCTGAAAGGGAACACGTACATCAACTACGTTGCCAAGGCCGCTGGAAATATGGTGGGATCCTTCGCCCACCCCAGAAGATATCTCACTACTGATACAATTCTCTATCTATAGTGTTGGCTTTCCAAGTACCTCCAAGGATGGAATACTTCTGCCATATCTGGGCAGGAGCTGCTAAAAACAGCACCTCCTGCCTTGACAGAGTACAAAATAGATTTCGTGGCTTAGTGGGGGATCCCTTTTCTCTTCCCTGCAACCTCCCTCCCACAGAAGAGACGTTGCAAGACTATCTTTGTTTTATCGATATTTCCATGACAGGTGCTCGTCTGAACTCCAATTCCGGGTCCCCCACGCTAATCTTTTACAAAAAAACACCCGTCTAGCTGAATCAACTGTCAAAAACTTTCCCGACTCTTTATCTATGCCTAAATCAAAGCGTAGATTCCATGAACAAAGCTTCTTTCTTAGAACTGCACGCCTGTGGAACTCTGTTCCGTCTGCCTGCTTCCCTCCTGACTACAACTTACATGTCCCCAATTCCAACGTAAACAAATTCCTGATGAACCGCTCCCTTAAGTAGACACTTTAAATATCCACACTAATGTACTGTACTAACAATAACCCTTATCCCTGAGTGGCTTCCGGACCTTGATATGTTGTGACCACCTTGTAATAAAAAATGTCGATTTAATAGGTTTCATTTATACTATAATTTGATTTCTTAAATTAAATTTCTTTATTTCTTTATTTGATTAAAAATATTTTTTTTTTTAATCCGGGGTATTCAACTAAATTAAATTGTTGCGCTTCTATGTAAGTTTCGTATCAGCAATTTGCTTTGTTTATTTACAAAAATATCGGCTAACCTATTTATGTGATAGAAGAAATATTTTTGCTTAAAACGTATTCAATAAGGAAAAAAGTTTTACCTTCCTTGACACTTAGTTTATTCTCATTCTTTATTTCAAATTAAGGATCTAAATCTATTTTATTTTATTTATTTATTTTTCTTCGTTCTGTCTTATTAAGATTGACAGTTATCGGATATTTTAGATGTAGAAAGGGATATATATATATATATATATATATATATATATATATATATATATATATATATATATAGTGGAAATGGTAATTGATAAAAACTAAAGAAAGTGCTCAATACTGTTGTAGAGCAAAAATACGTTTTTATTTTTTATTACCGTATCTTTTTGTTAAGTTACATTATTGTTTCAGCTACCGGGCCTTTTTGTTGCCGTCCGTAGCTTCCTCAGTCTTTAACAGAAATGTTCGTTATTATGGGATGAAAAATTGAATGGGGTCAGGGTGTGCGAGGAAGGCGGAAGAGAGAGAGAGAGAGAGGAAGGGAACAAGGGGGAATGTGGGAGGGGGCGCTGGGTATGCCAGTAATGTTTTGGTTTTGGGGTTTAAGGAACTTGTAGGGGGGTCTGGGAAGTTCATTTCTGTTGTGGCTGAGGACATAGGGATACATTGAAGGAAAGGGGAACATTTGGGGGGTAGGGGGGAGGGTTACTTTAAAATTCAAGTATTTATGTTAAAGTTTTTTGTGTCGTTGGTGAGATGATTTCTTGGTAAGTATGGCTTGACTTGTTGGGTGTTCGCTTATGTTTGGAGGCGGGGGGGTTATGATTCGGTTTATTTATTGTTTTTAGTTTTTTTGTTGTTAATTATTTGGAAAGGGTAAGCTAGCGGCCTGGGCATTGGTACAGACATGCGCACGTACACACATATATACTTAAAAGGAACGGTCACATGTACAAACACGTCCCCGCCCTGGGGTGCAAATATATGCACATATGTGCGCCTGCATGTATAGACACCGGCTTACGTCAAATTTTCTTTAAGGTTCTAAAATCGGGTACGTGTTCGCAGGCATGGATGCGCTCATACGCAGATGCACACACACATCGACGCCCCTGCTCCCAAGGAGGCAGTTATACGGCCCCATATGCGCATATTTATTCAGGCATACCTGCACCCCACGCATACATGAAAGCGCATGCGAACATACAGATACCAATACCCGTGAACACATACATCGACATATATACACAGCTGCACGCTCTCACACACGTATGCGGACAGCAGGCGGCGGGCACATACACCTTCACATCCACACACGCATACACAGGTACGTGCACATATACATCAGTACCCCATGTATACACGGACGCCCATATATATATATATATATATATATATATATATATATATATATATATATTATTGGAATTATCGGGGGACTTTATGTAGACATGGATATTTATATATATATATATATATATATATATATATATATATATATATATATATATATATAGGGTGACACCTGCTAAAAAGAACTAAATGGAGGCCATCTAGAACATATGCTGTAGAACGGAGAAAAAAGGACAATGATCCTAATGTTTTTGAGGTGATGTTTATAATAGGATAAACTTGTTATGGCCCAAGTTTCATTTCATTCGGGCAAACCCCTAAGAAACGGGGCCTAATAACATCGGAACAAAAACAGAAATATATAAATAATGATGTGAAATAAGAAAACACCAAAACTGATTAATAAAATAAAAAGGTCAGTTGGTTTATACAAAAAATAACCTTCTTAAGATCACGAGTTTTAATGACTGTGACGAGTGGTACAGACCCTTGTTCAATTTATAGTACAATAGACGGAAAAAGGGAAGTGGAATATCTAATTTGATAGATACAGAACAATAGTCATAAAGAATTCCTATTAGCTAGTGTTCGATCGGCAGTCTTTTAGATAGATTCTAGAATGAATTTAAGATACACTTCCCCAATATCATCTAATTCAAATGATATTAAAAATAAGTAACTGTCGACAGCCTGACAACTTTTTAGTAATAATGCAAGCGTATATCTTATTAGATACAAAATATGAAAAAAAAAAAACAATGGAGAAAATATGAGAATAGAAATATAGAATGTAAGGAAAAGGGAAAGCTATATTATGCTATATAAGTGCGTTGAGGAGTTTTGTGAGATATTAAGAAAGTGTGGGGGCATCTGCAGGAATAAGCGTGAGAGTTACAAAATTAAAAGTCGAGGAAAAAACCGAAGAAATCTCCAGAGTGAGGGTGAGGAGACCCTGTGTAAATAAAGGTTAAGAAAAGAAATAGAGATGTCGGAGAAGAGAGAAAACGCATTTGAAACAGAAGAAAGATATAATTAAGAAAAACACAATGGCAAATATGTAAGTGAAAGAGAAAATACCTCTATGGAATATAAGGTGAAGAGATCAAAAGAAGTAAAAATAAGTATGCCGGAAAATGAGAGAACATACTAGACATTGATCGGTAGTAATCGTTATAGTAAGAACAAAAAAGAAAATGGAATGGAAAGATAAGGGAACCATGAGTGCAAAGACAGCTACGAAGAAGAATAAAGAAAAAAGAGAAATATTGATAAAATTAAGACAAGAAATAAATTATGAAACAAGAATTACGAATAATCTCGTTTACAGATATGCTCTAGTAAAGCTAAAATGAGATAGTAAAAAAGGAAAAAAAAACAAGGGAGAAAACTATGAAATGCGTTTATCCTCTAAAGTCATTAGTGAATCCACAAGAAAGAGCAAATTCTGCATTAAAATTATTTTACTTGTTCAGCTCTGCAGGTTTATAGACATACGCTTCTGCATTGGATAGTGGCAATGTTTCACGGGAATTGTAATAAATACGATATTGGCTAATAAATCTTCCCTTTCAGTATTTACAGTTTTGCCCTGAGGCATCGTTTGATCGATAGAGGACAATCTTAATACTTTTACTTACATACATATCTACACATCTATGATATCTGTTTTGGCTTGGCTACTAATCTTCCTTGCTAACTTATTGATTGGATAGCCTTTATTCAAGAAGTCTGTAAAGTTTTATCTGTGTTCCACTTACATCCATACAAGTTTTCATTTAGAAGTAAAACACATAAAATGTTTATTTCAAATTAAAATGGTGATAGGATAATAAGAATTAACAATAAAAATAACAAAACACGAATATTAGGTTGGTGCAAAATTAATGTCGTTTTTGACGTTCAACACCATAATGCTTTTCATAATAAACTTTATAAATCGAAAAAAATAACCATTACAATTGACACATTGTGGCCAACGAAAGACAGGTCTTATTTCCTTCATTAGCACAGCATCCAGACTTCTGGAAGCGAAGAAATCATTGAAGGCCATTTTGGCATCATCTCGGTTTTTGAATTGTGTTTCGCGGAGAAAGTAGTCGAGATTTTTGAATAAGTGATAATCGCTGGGCGAGATGTCCGGAAAATATGGGGGATCTGACAGGGTCCCGTAACCCAAATCGATCAATTCTCTGTGGGGTATATTAACATCATGCAGACGACCATTGTCATGGCGAGAATTGACCCAATTTATATTGACCTATCTCAGCCACATATGTTGGAGATTTTTTACATAGGAAAAACGACTTATCAAGATCTGGAGGTCACTCGAGGATAAGAGTTAATGGGTATACATTAATGCATTGTAATTATAGCGTAGAAAACATAGGTAGCGGGAGGTTTGTGAATTGAATTACTAAGAGGGCAGTTCACCAAACACTTGTTTACG
>NC_136489.1:76898320-77118320 GCF_053919585.1 Euprymna scolopes | reverse complement strand
AAATACACACTTGTCGAACTTGCTTTTATTTGCCTACTTAGCCTGTTTTCCGGCTAACAATAATATAGTCGTTTGAAGTCCACTTAAACAAGTTCTTAATGACCCGTTCCCCTTAATTAATCCAGTTTACAAAATTTCCACTAACAATTACAACTGCATTGCCACATTGACCACTGTACACTTATTAACTCTTATCTCAGAAAAAGGGGGGGTCATACATGATACAATAGTTTTTCTACATTGACAAGTCGAAGCTTTTTAAGTTATATATAAAAAATAAATCATAATTATGAAATCGCCAAATATATACAATTAATTTATCTTCATGTTTATATATTATCATCAACTCTAATTCTGATAATAATAATTAAATATAAAAGGTAATGGGGATAAACATTTTGGTCACATAGATATTTATGAAAATTAATAATGATAATTTTAATGATAATTATAATGAGTAATAATTTAAAAAATTATTTGAAGTTTTATTAAGTAATAAAGAAATAAGATATAAAGAATAATGGATTAAAAAAATAGTTACAAAAGACAATAGATGAAATAATCCGAAATATATAAGTCTAGATAACTAAAGGTATCCATATATACATAAGTATGCCAGTATATATATATATATATATATATATATATATATATATATATATATATATATATATATATATGTGTGTGTGTGTGTGTGTGTGTGTGTGTGTGGAGATATGCGTGTCTGTTCATGCACACTTTTATGGTTTTACTCATTTGAAGTAACTTTAAATAAATATATTTCATAGTTAGTCTTAAAGTTTATGTTATAAAACGGTGCATATTCTTTACTGTTTGCATTTGTCATGCAGTTGGTTTTGTGAGAGATTGAAACTAGTCAGAGTTCAGTGTCTGCGATTTAAAAGTTATGATAAATGTGATTTAATATAGTAGAGGAATCTATTGATTTTGATTAAGTCAAAGAGTTAAAATTTAAGTTCACGTTTAGGTTGATGATTAATTCCCTTTCATTTGTTTTGAGCAAGGGGTATTAAAAGTGATATCATTTCTATTGTATATGAGTGGAGGCGAATACATCAACACAAACCCTATAGATAATCTTACTCTTGTCGATTATTTCTATTAAGAGTAAACTTTAGATAGGTTATAACATACATACACATGATAAGTGTTATAATCCCGATAGATAAATTGTGGTATATATATATATATATATATATATATATATATATATATATATATATATATATATATATATATATATTTGGAATATGCAGTGGATTTGCTTGAAAATAATGTGCATAGTCATATAGAATGAGTTTACGAAGCAGTCCTGACAAATATGTTGTAGTAATGACACTAATCTATATAAAATTTATGGATATTTAAGTAAAACGCTGCATGTAAGTGGGGTATTAATATATGTAGTCTAAGATGCTTGTTTAATATGGGCATAAGGGAGAGGAATATGTAAGTGATTTGGATGTGATTTGTAATCTCTTCAGATTATTGATATTTCTTGTTTTTTTATTTAGGTGTTTTTCCTTATCTAAAAATGTGATATAGATTTTTTAATCAAGCAAAGAAAACAAGATGGCAAATTCTGTTTTTTTTAAGGATTTCCTAGTAAACAATCATCGTTATTTTTTTTTTACTATTAGTTCACTGTAATATTTTGCTAATGATGACTTATCACTTATTTACATACAACAAAATGTATTTTAGCACAGGATTTGACAAAACCCACTGATATTTACTCGCTGTGACGAGGAACACCATATATTTCATTGCGTCTTTTATTTCATATGAGCTGTATCGCCTTAACTGATATGTTGTGTAACAACATATTACTGCTTATTTAAAAACAAAGAAAGAGAATATATATATATATATATATATATATATATATGTATATATATATATATATATATATATATATATATATATCAGGAAGTTCATGCCTCTGGACGCTAGTGTAGGTTTTAGTGTTTAAAATAATATCTGATATTTACCTTAGACTAAGCGTTGTCTGACTTTATTTTAAATCTATAAACTATGTCTGATTGATGCTGACCTAAGTGAAGCATACTACAATTTCGCCACAATCTTTCCACTTCGAGCTACATCATCTCTTACGCCATCTTGGTTCATAGATTATGATCGGGGAGACACTAGGCCGCCCCAAATTTGATTTCCCTCGGTCATTTCTAATACTCGTTGGTAAATGATAGAAAATTTAGATGGCTCTTGGTACATATAGCATCAACATTCGAGATTGCTTCCAGTGCACGTTTCTGTGTGGCTTCTGTTGAAATTGTTCAGCTTTATTACTATCTAATATCCGAAACACTCGCGCGGTTATGAGTGGAGAATTTCACATTACAAATTGGGAAATACATAGTATTCAGATGAGATATTTTAATTATTCTTACTTTTTCAACACACCCTAATGCAGGTAAATATTAAACAAATTAGCTATCTGCATACCCATAGCCATTGACAGGAAATATTCAATATGTATCAGAATGGATCGAGAGAGAGAGAAAGAGAGAGAGAGAGAGAGAGAGGTGTAAATTATATTGTAGACACGTTGACCGGAAGTTAGGATAAGCTGATCGGATTGCGTTTGAGTCACGTGGTCAGGTTAGCTGAATCGTTGTGATTTGGTTTGGACTTAGGAGGTGACGGAAGGCTTCACAGACGTCTCCACCCCTTCACTAGGGGGACGCTGACGTGTACCACGCAAGTACGAGATTAACTTTCCATCCTTCTGGGAGACATATGGAAAGTGAAATATAAACTATAAAACAATTCATCGTTTGGAGTGAAATGAATCTTCGTCCTCAAAACAGGTACCAGGCTCCCTCAAAGACGAGATGAATTCAGATGTGCCAGCATCCACGATACAGAAGGTATGTCTAAAATACATGCACCACGCACACCCAACTGAATATGAACATATCATTTAATAGACAACCACCTTGACGATCATACGATGTAAACACTGATTAGACGATCACAGACGATCCCCTTTGTGATAAAACAACACAACAAAACGTTCTTTACATATTTATGCGTTTCTTCGAAGTCTGCTCCCAAATAATACCTCTTAATTGTTCTTCTAACTGAATGTGTCGTATATAGCTGCATATTGTCATGATCCGCCAACGTACGCATTCATGACCTGAGAGTCTATCTCTTTCTTGAAAATATCGACCGTTTTAGACTTTTGGAAGTCACCGCAATTAAAGCTGCGCTGTACAAGGCATTCGCCATGGATCCTTGTACGGCCTATGAAAAATTTTCTTCCCGAAAGCTTCTACCAGAGGAAAGCGTCGACGTTTTCTTCGCGAAGTTAAAGAAACTCGCAGTCCTATTCCGTGGAGGGGTGTCGGAGCGGACGCTCGCGTACGCGTTTGTGGCGGGCCTTCTCACTCGGGTTAAGCAGCTACTGAGAGTCTCAACCAGCGTTTCAACAACGACCATGGAACACTTGATGGGACGTGCTCGAGCCATCATCAAAGATGAGGAGGACCTGGGGGAACCAGTTGTGATGGCGACACAGACAGGCCAGATTGGCGCCCGGGAGATTCCAAATCAGAACCCTGCAAGCAATGGGAAATGTTTTGGCTGCGGCCGACGCGGATATTTTGCAAGGAATTGCACCAACAGGGGGCGTGTGCGCTGTTTTAATCGTGGAGGTTTGGAGCATCTAGCCCAAGACTGTGCGGGAAACGTATCAGGGGAGAGGACGTCAGCGCCGCCCTTGTCCCCGAGCAAAATTTGAACAAGGCGCAAACAGTGATGACCGTCTTCGTAAACAGGATACCCTGCTCAGCACTTCTCGACTCAGGCTGTTCGCATACAATAGTGAGCGCCAGGCTGTGTCCAAGTTGGACTGAGAGAAAGATCAAAGTCACCACGATAGGAGGCGAGACTTAGACATGCTGTGGAGCTGGAACTCTCGATATCTACACGGACACTGGTGCAACCACTAAGATCAATGTGCTCGTGACCCAAGTAAATCTCCTGGGGTTTTACCTGTTACTCGGATACGATGCCATCAAGGCGCTGGGGGGGGAGTCGCAATTAATCGGGATGGAAAAGTGCGATTCTTGGAGGCCCCAGTGTGTGCAGCGCTCCACATCGATCGGCCGGATTTTACAGTGGACTACGACTCTCGCAAGAGGGCCTGGATTACATCTTGGAAGTGGACCGAGGGAATGGCACCGACTAAACGCAAGAATGGGGTTGCAGAGTACCCTATACCCAGTAAGGCACGAGCAGAATACGAAAGGGAACAAAAGGCGTGGATCCAAGATGGCTGGTTAATCTCCTACCCTGAGGACAAGCTTGGGCCTCCCAAGGGTCTAATACCCTTGATGGAAGTAGTCCAGCATAACAAGTCTAAAGTACGACCCGTGCTGGACTATAGGGAGCTTAACAAGCATATTGAAGCCTACACTGCAGAAATAACTTATAGAAAATGTGTAAAGAAAGTCCTTTAAAAAATTACTGCGCCCTCTGTAGATGTATAAGGAAAATCCTTTAAAAGTACTGCGCCCTCTGTAGATGTATAATGTTGCAGCAATGTAAAGCAATTCAATAACCAGTAAACACCGGTTCTGCACGGAATACAACCAGCAAGGTGCCTAGACGGACGCGAACGGTTACTCAGACCGGACCCAACAACGGTAAGATATCCTCACACGGCACGAGAAGCAACAGCAACACGATTCCCGACCAATTCAATCATCGCTCTACCAACGTCTTTCCATCACCCGCTTTTATGGCCGTTGTAGGCCGCCTAAATTTGCATATTGCGAGAATTCATGTGACTTTGCGAGATATCATGCTTTACAAAAGACGGCGGCCGCCATCTTGATCTTTCTTTATCTATTTTCGGTCGGCGACGCCGAGCCGGTCCCGAGGTAAGTCTTTCCTTTTCGTCCGTCTCTCTTACGCACCCACACAACACACAAACACCTACAACCATCACCGATTTGGTCTTTGATAACTCTACCAAACTTCTCCGTAAATTTGGGGAATAAACAATGTAATTTTAGATATAGGTTTCTTAGACATAGATCTAACTTAATAATTTGAGTTAATGCCCAAAAATATAATGTAAAAGTGTCATAATAGTAGTCCAAGTTTAAACAAATTGACCGCTTTTCTTTTGCCCAGCATACACCTTGAACACCCGGGCAAATCCGGGCTGAAATACTAGTATATATACTACACACACACATAAAAGTGTACAGATAATTGCCCGACAAATATATGCGTGTATATATATATATATATGTATATATATATATAATATTTTAGAGTCAGATATATTTACTGTATATCAACTGACAAATATTTTCAAGTTAGAAAAAAGAGATAATTCATGATAATGTGTACAGTGTATTGCTTATCGAAGCTTCTCCCCAAAAATATTGATTTCTAAAATTGAAACAATACAAATGAAACAAATAGAAAATAATATTTTTGTCTACCCAGATTGGAAGTCCTCGTGGGAGGAATAAAGGTGCGTTTTATGTTGCAGTAATCTACACCGAGCAGGACAGAAACATATCTCTGACAAAAGAAGTTGTAATGAGGAAATATATGAGATTAAATAAGGCAAAAAGAAAATTAATTTAAACTTAGATAAGAATGACATAGAGAAACATTAATGAAAAAATCTATATATCACGCTTAAATGTAGTTGGGAGGTTGGGACGTTTTGTATATGCCTCTATTCATTGAATATTTAGTGCCGGATTATAAAGGACACTGCGTTCATAGTTTTATTCTGTATATAATACTCAAACATTAAACACTAGCATTATACAGGCGACTGGGGTCCGCTTCTAAATTTCATACTCACGGGAAATTTTCTCCTACCGGTATACACCTGATTTTTGTATCGGGCATGTAATCCCTTTCCTCCTTATTAATATTTTGTAAAATAGAAGTAAATAATATTTATAATACCTGGGAACATTTGTTTTTTTTTTTTTTTAATTTTTCCACCATCAATGTAGAAAGTGATAAGAACTGCTGGTTTGAAGATATGTAATCTACCACATGTCACCAGTGTATCTACAATTAATACAAGAGTTAAAGGAAAATATCGAGTATACATTCTAAGCTAAGATGCATAAAAAAGTGAATTCTTATCAGAGAATTTGACAAAATGAAATCGAAAAATGAAGACTACCAGATTTTCTTAATCATCTAAAGATAACTGAATTTTATTTGCTTAAAATAAGATTTACATTCTCTTTTAATAATACTGTTTTCTTTTCTCTTGTATTCGCTACAGGTCATGTCATATGCTACTGGTACCATGTAACCCAGTACTACCTGCCTCATTTCGGGTCACCGGCGAGACAACTCGTTCCCGCACAAAAATAGAAAAGTCTATTGCATGTGTAAAAGTTGACGGTTGCTTATTTAACTTCATTAAAAGCTATAAAAGTCAACCAAGAGCTGCTCAATATTCTGGCTTAATGGATCATTTAGCAAGAGATGAAGATGGCGATTTTGGTGTACCAGTTAGTCTACCATCTTCATTTACAGGAAGTCCTAGGAATCTTCGACAACTGTGTCAAGATGAAATGGCAGTTTTCTGTAAATATGGAAAGCCAGACCTATTCCTTTCCTATACATGTAATCTAAGATGCCCTGTAATATTAAACAACTTTGGGTCATCAGAACTTTCACAAAATCGATGTCAACAATGTCACACTTTTTTTTTTAATTCAAAGTCTGACTCCCAAGAACTTGCTGACTGACCACTATTCTCACCCCAAGCAGCTGATAGACGTCCCTGTCACCGCCTCAATCATCACCAGCACTGCTGACAATATCAACAGCGTCAGTTACGATCGCATTGGCTATCAATAAAAGTTTTAACTAAAGTTCTTTGTTTGTTCTACTTGCTTCCATACGTTCATTTTTGTAAGAAAACAATAAAGGATTTCTTATTGATGTGTTTTAAAAGATCTTAACTACCGTGGAATTTCAACGGGTCCTGCTAGTAATAACTATTTCATAAAGGTTATAATTAAAAAGTGATATATTAAAAGACGCAAGTAATACATTAAAATTCTATAGTAAAATTTCCAGTCCATTAGAAAATTAACTTTTTAGATTATTCCTAACATACGAGTAGAACAATTACATGATATATATATATATATATATATATATATATATATATATATATATATATATATATATATATATATATATATATATGTAGCTACGTGCTGTTGGGCTCTTCCATTAAATCTCAATCTTGTTCGACCCACATTGTTGCCACTGTAACTACATTCAACATTGTTAATTACATTTTTATTATGATGAGTTTGTACAACATCTTTTCAAGAGGACAGTATTAATATTCTCGTAGAGAATACAACACGCGCATTTGATGAAAAATAACAATTTTGATTGTTGAGGTTATTTGCAAGTCGAATTTCTTACTTACTGCTCCCAACCAGGTAAATATAGATATATTGGACATTTATAAACTATTTTAGTTACAGAGAACTCAGCCATTTTCCTTAGCATAAGTGACCTAATTACATCTAGAGGGTACCCATTCTTGGAAAGGTTATCACCAATTTTGATTTTGAGCAAATCATAAGATCACGATGTGTTAGTGTCTAAATTTAATTTATCTTATTTTTCGGGTCAAAAATGAAATACTGCGTGTATACAGTTCAAAAGATGTAGGTTTACATTATATTGATGTACGGTAATTAGATTGTGTTTTTCTTGCCAATACTTATTCATCACGTTTACTTGATTTCAAAACGCTTTTAATAAGGAATTTAAAAAATATTGCATTCATGCTTGTGATATTTAAATTCTGTACACCCTAAACAATTCATATATATATATATATATATATATATATATATATATATATATATATATATATATATGGGGGGGTATCGGGCAACCCTAAATTCGGTTGATCAGTATATGTAAGCTATAGAATAGTGAGTTGCAGAATACATGTATAAAAGTGCAAGTGACTATACAAGAACGCTCGCACGAAAACAACTATGGCGACTAGTGTACACAATACGGTATACATTGGGTAATAAATGTCTTAATATCATCTGCCTTGAATTAAAGAAATACTCCTTTCTATAAGAAGGTGTATTCCGTTGGAAAATATATTGAAAAAGACGAAAAGAAAAATACAGAAAGTATGTATTGTACATGGGCACTCTTCTTTTGTGTGTAAAAGCCGTAAAATATCGTCAAATAATAATTACATAATATTTAACAATGAAATGTTTTCAATGCAAATCTTAAAGACCTCCAGCATGTTTTGAAAGGTTTCCCATATTTTTCAATTGTTTGAACATCATGACCTCGTGAATTTATTTTGCCATTCCTCCGCCACCAAATTTGAAAAAATAAATCGATTTCATGTTTCGTTTACCGCTGAGTGAGCAAAAAGTATGATCTCATGATGCGTGAAATTTATATAGGAAACTGATACAACTATAGAATGTTAGTGTTCAATTATCTTATTACATTTATATTAATTTTAAATCGTGGAAACGTATTTGACAACAAAGCATTATATTTGTATTCAATTTAAAGCGGTAAACTAGGCCGTGTTTGGTGGTAAAAATACAAATATTTTAAAATATAATTAAATTAGTGAAGTATTTTCATTTTATTTTGTTTTTTTTTACATTAGGAAAAATATTTGCTTTTTTGTGTTTGAAAATGATTCACCCTTGATATAAAACTATAATCTAAATAATCCTTTTAAAAAGATGGACGATAAAACCGACCACTCTAGTCGAAAGCGTTTGTCAACGAAAATTTTCCAAAAATTATGTTTATATTGTTTAAAATTAAAAAAGACACCGTATATATCGTATAAAATTTATTATTGCTTGTTTATATTGTATAAATGAAAAAAATGCGTATTTTGTAACCATTTTAAACACTTCTATTCATACTATTTTAAACAAAAATTAAAAAGTTTATTGTGCTTAAAATTATTTATGTTGTATACAATTTAAAAGGTGGTCTGCGTATAGTGTTTGAAATAAATAAAAAGTTTTTATTATAAAAATGCGTTGTTTCTATTGTTTACTTTTAAAAATTAATTTCTAGTGTTTTCAAACTGTTATCTTCTGAAATATAGGTATTATTGTTTGCATATCGTGTACATAGTTACATAACTGTGCGTATAGAACATTGGTTTCTTTCATGTCATATAGGGATCAAGAGTATTTGGACACTCAATCCCAATCTTGCTCGTTTTATTTTTGTGTGTAACGCAAGCCAATATTTGAAACATATTTATGATAAATGTAATGCAAACCAATATTTGGAACATATTTATTATAAAATAAAATTGCCGTTTAAAACGATTAATTACATAATATACACCCACCCACACACACACACACACACACACACACACACATATATATATATATATATATATATATATATAAAAATTATGTAATTAATAGTTTTAAACGGCAAAATAACCTAAATCAGCTTGTCTCGTGGTTTTGACCGTCTTAAGTAAAAGAAAATACTTAACTTTATACTCGTAATTAGAGCGGGACGTTACACTCGTTTAATTGCATGTATACATATATATATATATATATATATATATATATATATATATATATATATATATATATATAAGTATATATGCATACATTGAAACGATTCCAGCGTGCAATGAAAATAACAATAAATTTCGAGAAATGTCGATGTACAATAGCAGGGATTTCCAGTTTGCTTATATTTGCATATTTTAAACACTTAGATTTCTTTTTATTTCTTTACGCACGCGCATTGTAAACAGGAACTAGAAACATGGCTTACACGCCTAAGCAAGCCAGTTTGAGTTGTATAATATATATATCTATATATATATATGTGTGTGGGTGTGTGTGGGCGTGTGTATATATGTATATATATATATGTGTGTGTATGCATATATATATGTATATATATATATATGTATGACGTAGATAGAAATAGAGACATATATATGCATCCAAAATCTATGTTTAGCGAACCAATTCAACGCAGATTAAAACACCATTTATTTTACTATATTTTGAATTTTTAAAGAATATTGCAGGTATTTTGCATACTGTACTTACATTTTGAATTAATACTTTAAAAATATTTTAACAAGAAGGAAGCAAATATCCATATTACATTCGTACGATCGTTTTCGATTATTTCTAGGTTTTTAATCGTTAAAAATAATCTTTGATTAACACCGCACCAGTCTTATCATTCTTAGTGCACTCATGGCATGAGAGAGGAAGAATGAAAAACTATATTTATCCTGACGAAGACGTGATAACGTGGAAAATATTGATTAAGATATATATACAAATATTTACCTTTAAAAACAAACAAAACATGGATTTACTTACTAATCTTACCGTTACATTAGTTCAGTAAGCCAAGGAAATATATATGTGACTGTGCGTAAAATATTAGTCTGTTACTGATTTACAGTCTTAAAATATTTTGAGTGTATATGATATTTTTCTAGGTCATTTAATAGTATACATGCATTGATGTTTATATTAAACCTAAGAGATATTACAGTCTCTAAAAATGGCAATGTTTCTCAAGACAAGCTGATTTACAAAGAACCCCACACGTTTTCCCACTTCGTTCCACCCACATGTTATTTTATATTTCTCTTTTGCTGACCTTAAACTACATACGTTCTTTAACATTTTTTTCTGAATGTTTTGTGTATTTGTACGTGTTCCTCTTTATCGAATTATTTTCATTTAAATATTATTTTAACGCAAGAAAAATCGGCAAGATGAATTTTTTGTACACATTTGAAATTATCATGTAAATTTTACAGAGAAGGCATAAACCAATAATATGTAGTTATATTGCTGTTGTTTTTGGTGCTCATAATTGTTTAAATGTTTATATTGAAAAATCCATGCAATATGCACATCAAACAATTAAACACTTTTAATTAAAGTAAAGTGCATTTATTTTATAAAAATTATGCCAGCAAATCTTTGGAATCTGAATGAGGTGTTTGTTTGTGAAATACATTAAGATAACTTCACTTCATGTATCACTAAACGCAAATAATTATAAGACTTCTTATCCAAATTCTTCTCTAATACGAAATTTACTACGTCTAGGGCGTTCTAACAGTAAGGTCTAATATTTTTCTTTGAAAACACTAAAAAGTAGCTAAGATATTAAGAGGCGAGTTATTCTACAAAAACGAGCAATGCACATTTTACATCATTAATGCTTAAGTTGAGTTATCATAAAAATGGATTTACAATTCCCTCTTATATATTAGGGCGAAAAAATAAACACATATTTTGACCTCGCTCCCTGCGCATTTCGTTAAATTTTATTAAATAATATAATTAAACTATTTGCATAATGTTTACTACGAAACAACCAACGTTCAAGGGACATCACTGAGTAGTTTTAGCTAATATTGAAAGTACCCTAAATTAACAGATATTCTCCACTATGTTTACGTTCTTCTGCTTCCGATGTATACTTAAAGTAGATGTTCGATCCAGAAGTGGTCTTAACAATAATAGAGTAAACGCATGTTTTACGGAATATATGACCTTGTTCTCAACAACAGTGCCATACATAACAAAGAAAGTACACATTATCGATGTAATACATAAAATCTTTTATACGCATAATGCAAATAATAAAACGTATTTTAGCTAATCCCTGTGTCAATGTAGCGTATTTTCTTGGGAAGAAATATATTACAACTAATTTAATCCTGTTACAACCAATTGGATTTGTCGGTGCAAAACTCGATAAAAGCCGACGGCTATGATCTCTTTTTCCGTCTGTGCGCGATTTAAGCAAATTTATAGAAATGCTACCAATCACCACTATCAATCAAATTGTGGAATTATAATCGACTAACCGCCAAAGTATAGGCAATCACCCGATGACACAGACGTGTGAAATCAGTTGGACAAATTACACGGTCATATTTGCAGACACATACAAATTATTATGATGATAGTTTTTGACAGGACATTCACTTTCGATATTACGTTTTCATATTTGTCGTTTTCATACATCTTGATCAATCAGGTTCGCGAATATATATTTAGTTATTTATATATATGCATATATGTATATATATATGAGTATATACGTATTTATCTATGTTTGTATATATATATATATATATATAGATAGATATATATATATATAGATATATATATATATATATTTATATATATATATATATATATATATATATGTGTGTGTGTGTATGTGTGTGTGTGTGTGTGTGTGTGTGTGTGTGTGTGTGTGTGTGTGTGTGGCCATGGTCCGGAGTGGACGTGTTTTAAAAGCACACAGATGTCTTAGTGTCAGAGTGTACTTTTCCTAGACAAATCAACCCCTCGTGTACGTCGTGAGCACTGCCATAAAGGCGGGGATCTGATAAATGTTGAGTGTCCTGCACTGTATAACTGGACCTCCAGTGCCTTGTCGGCCAACTTCTTTTAACCAAAGGCTAAGGATGAGGTAACACTGACAGAACATTCAGAGAAGTTTAGGCACTGTCAGCGCTGGCATACATGAACCACCGGCGTGTGGAGTATGCTCGGGTGCCCAGCAACCTAAGTTTCAGGCATGGATCAAATGTCCTGCTGAGTGGAGAGGGCTCCCGTAAGCCGTCGTGAAGGCAACCTCGCTAGGAGAAGGAAAACTCTGATATAAAACCTGCGGCAACAGCTGCATCCAATGATGTTGACTTTCTGTTATTTTTGGTTAATGTGGCAGATGTTTAGAGAGTGGGATTGTCTTCGCTATAAAAAGCTTCAAGCACATGCATTACATGATATGCAATTGAATACAAACTTTCAATCAGTGTATATCTCGATAACAAAAAGGTTGGTTGTAGCCTGGAACGGCAAACGACAAGTCAATGAAGACTGATGCTGATATGAGATTGAATGCCAATAAAGGCTCTGTAACCTCCAGGGCCTGACCTGGCCTGGTAGGTGTTCAGGGCACCACCGCGTGGACCCGGTTATCATGAATATGTTGGACTATAGAAAGTTCATAGTGGTGACGGTCTGCCACGTGCTGCTAGTTGCGCTCATGTTTTCGTCTGATGAGCCAGAATATAGTAAGTAATGGCAACACTGGAGAAGTAGTTGCTGCCATCATATATATATATATATATATATATATATATATATATATATATATATATATATATATATATATATATATATATATGCATATATATACTAGCAAAAGTACCCGTCGTTGAATGGGTTCAAAAACAGCCTACAGAAAATGGACTCCGATTTATGAAAGTATGATAGTTTATGAAAAGAAAGGGTTTTAAAGAGATAGCTTCGAATTTGGGAGTATCAAATCCAAAGCAAAATATGATGAAAGTAAAAATAAAATAGATAAACCCCATAATTTCTTATACCATACCTGTTCACACTGAAACACTGATCACAATATTCTGTGCATCTATATGAAAAAACAATTGTTAAACTTTGTGACATATTTCCATTCTATGGAGGTCAGATTCGAACGAACACACCATAATTTTATTATGCCATATTTCTTCAAACTGAACCATAATTAACAAAGTATACTTACACAGATAGATATGAAACGTCTTTATTAAAGTGTGTACCTATTTCCATACTATTGATCCCGGCCGCAAACGCAGACCCCAAAATGATATTATACCATCCCTATTAAGGCTAAAATATACTTATCAAGCTATTCTCATGTACATCTATATCAAAAACACTTGTAAGTGTTTTTATTTTTAATTTAAATTTTTTATTTCCATACTTTGTGGACCAGGCGCGAACGCAGACCCCAAAATTTGAATGAACCACCGGTCTGCCAGATCAAACATACCCATTCCTGTGTCTGGACACATCTTCTATCATTATATGTAATCAGTTTTAAAATAAAGTCAACCATGTAGGAGCCTATTCGTGACCAGACACACGCACACAAACAAACTTTCAGCTTTATATATATATATATATATATATATATATATATATATATATATATATATATATATAAGCGAGATAAGACACTGATAGGATTCAGCTGAAAATTCTGATAGATATTACTTGAAGAAAAAATTCTTGCTGATCCTAGCCAAAAAGGAAAAACTCAATATTTAAGAATAAAGCAATATATAAGTTGGGTTGTGAAATTTAAAATTCTGAAATATAGACACATATACTCGAATTAAGAAATTGTTGTTTTACAAAAGGAATATATAGTAGGGTTTATTTTAATTTCCTTAATCTATAGGTATGCGAGCATGGACATTTAATGGAAATACACACCTTAGCTGTAAGTTAGTACGCTCTAGCTGTCTGCATAGCCCTGGACTCTCTGTACGCGCAGAGAAAATGGGGAATTCCTCGTCACTCTAAAATAGAACTATTAGATAAACCCGATCAATCGTGGAGGTATGTATATGTTTAACGGTGAAGTTCACGCTCGTTGTATTTGTATGTGCACATATACCAGTGTGTGCACTTTTATCTCTGTATAAACATAACACTTATGTAGATATGTGTATTTGATGTATGTATGCGATGGTATGCTTATGCGCGTGTGACTTGCCTGCTTGCATATGATTATAGAAATGCCCGGCTTTGCATATGGACGCAGCTGTACACTGTGGGACACGCGCATGCAGACGCGCCTGGGTGTATATGTAATTCCATGAGCGTGCGCTTTTTCTCTTATGTGTGCTTGAATGTATGTTTTATGATGTGTATATTTGTAAGAGAGTGCACATGTACATTAGTATTAGGATGCAAGTGTATATGAGTGTGAATTTATATATGCATGGGGTGTATCAGTGTGTGCATATGTTAATATTATGTATATGTATATGCACGCGCGTGGGTGTATATGTATACGTGGGTGGGTATGTGTGTCTCTGGATGTATATGTGCTTATATCTGCACTTATGTTTAGGTTTGGCCGATGGATATACAGTTTATTATTATATAAATAGTTAAATTCAACCACGTTTAGACAACTCCACTCCACATTAGAATCAAATTTTCCTACTATAAAAATAGCTACTAAACCACAGTATATAAATCACTCACTAAAACATCGATTACAACCCAACGAACAGAAAAACCCACTCATCCACAGATCGCCTCCAAACAGAAATATATACATTTTAAATAAATTTGAAATAAAATCAATTACACGAGACCACACTACAACAACACTAATGACCAATTTGTATCTCAGTTCATCAAGTTGCCTTAAATATACCCTCAAAATTAAGAGAGCCCAACTTTAAACTCACTTAAATAAGTAAAGCATTCCAGATATTAATACCATGACTCATCTCCATCTCCACCTCACCCACTCACCCATCCCCACAGCAAAAACAGAACGCCCACCCCTATCATGCACCCTACCATTGAAGATCACAAGAATATACATTACCCATATAAACTTAAAATCAAGAGGTCAACATATTTACCGAATACTAAAATAAAAATTCTCCCGAAGAAATTCTATTAAGCATCTGTCTGCTCGCCCACATTTAACTCTCCCCTCTCTCGCTTTACCCTCTTTACTTGACCCACTCACCTCTTTCCCTCATCTAAAAGGCATCCCTCACCCACTACCAACAAGAAAGCGAACTAGTACTCTACCAGAAACATGTACTCCAAATAACCGTTCTGAATATCATCTTCTGGATTATTTTGCAATTTTGCTACTCATACTATTTATATCGAGGTCTATTGCATGCATAACTCAATGCACAAAATCTATTACCCACGGGGATCATTTGAATGGAATGGTATATTCATTCTACATTATATACACTGTGTCAACACCGAAAAATATTTTGGACTAAATACACCAATACACACTAAACGTACCAACGAATACGACTGCGCGGTATTCCTTTCATAAAATCATTAAGTAGCCATACGCTGTTTGTCTATTATAAAATACTACCTTCTCCCCTGGACCTATCCTCTATCTACCTAGATTATAACCCCGGAGGACATTGTTAATCCTTTCGATATTAGACAGCCAAGGCAGTATCATATTCTCTCTTCCTATAATTATCTACCTATAATTATCAACAACCACTCAAAAAACTATTTTCAATATTTGCGCGGAAACCCACATCTCAAAAGATAGCGTCCATCACATCATGAAGCGTCTGACCTGGAAATGCTACATTTCAATACTAATTCATGCTCTCAACGAAGACAACCCTGACCATCGAATTCTGTAAATGGTACTTTCCAAAATGTGCAGAAGATGCAGGGTTTCCCCACAAAATTGTGTGGAGCGATGAGGTAACCTTTAAATTAGATGGCACAATTAATCGACAAAATTGCACGTACTGGGGTCCTATACATCCTCATGTAACACTTCAACACCATGTAAACTTGCCAGGAGTAACAGAGTAGTATGGGATATCCACACGGTTCATCATAGGGCCATTATTTTTTTATTTTTATTTACTGTCACTGGTGAGAGATGCCTTAACTTGCTTCAGGAGTTTGTTGATCCACAAATTTCGAACATGATTATTTAATCCCATTTACCTTCGGCATTCGAAGCTATTCCAGTTCTCGGTATGTTAATAAATAAAGGATTTCTCGTCATTCGAAGTGTAGCCACATTTTTTGAGACACCCTCTATGTATCTATACGTTGTTTTTTCAGAATTTAAAATTTAACCACACAACATATATATATATATATATATATATATGTATGCATATATGTATATACATATGAGTATATACGTATGTATCTATGTAGATATATATATATATATATCGCGTTCGCGTAAGTTACATAATTTTATATAGCGTAATCCACAAATATGCAAAAATTAAATTAAATATTATTTTACCAGTACTCATACTGTACATATTTGCAAAATATTTGTTTTCAAAGCTATTTATATTAAATTAACGGCTATATAACAATATAACATTCCCCAAAAGTGAAACTGAATGGAAAATATTAATTTTAAACGCTATGTTATTAATAATAATTATTAATGCTATATATATATACATATATATATATATATATATATATATATATATATATATACATCTCTCTACAGAGATGTTGATGAGAAGTGATGCCTAGAACCCCTTTTTCATTTTTAATATTTCAATATGCGTAAAATGTTTGACACATATTTTTACTAAAACAAATCTACTTGTTTCATTATAAAATATATAAATAGAGGTATATACCGTAAAACAGTGTGGGTAATCAACATATAAATAACGATAGGAGCTCAAGATTTCAATGTGGAAAGCAAATACATGAAACAACTGTTTATAGCCGGAGAGGTCAAAGGGTAGAGTCCAGACGAAGAGTGATCCAGAAAACTGGTGGGAGTATACCTGGCCACAAGGAGAGATGCACCCTTAGTCTTTGTTAAGGCATGTATCTAGGAGAGGGAAACTCTGATATAAAACCTGAGGTCTGTTGTTCGCTTCCTCTGTGGAAAATCTTTGCACCGATTTAGTGCTATCAGCAGCACCAACAAGTGTGGATAGGTGTACACGGGCTTTCACCACTATAATCAAGGTCTATGTGTGGGTTCTCTGACAACTTTGATGGGGTCTAGGTTTCACATGGTCCTACACCAACAAAGTCCATGGGCGTAAGGTTGAAGGTGACTGGGATAGATGAAGGGTATCACTGGAAGTCCTTAACCGAATGTCTTCACTGTGGCGACCAATGGGTGATGGCCGTTGTGTGCAAATATGTGTGCAATTGCGCAGCTCGTGTCCTCCATTGGTGACAAAGCAGCCCTATTTAGAGATGGCACTGCTTTCCCCATGTATGGGGAAGGGGCGATAAAAGGAGCCCTAAACTTTGCTCGTACACATTCACCTTGACAGTGAACTGCAGCTGTCCGGGTGTCCAGTGTGCAGTCGAAATAATTATAAATTAAGTAAGAAATTTAATATTGGATCGTGGAATATTCGCACCCTCCAGGACAATCCTAATGCACCAGAACGTAAAACAGCGTTGATATCTCGTGAACTTAAGAAATATAAGATCGATATTGCGACACTCAGTTAAAAACACCTTGCTGGTGTCTCTCAATTTAAGGAGGAAAAGGGTGGCTATGTCTTTTTTCTCCAAGGGTAGAGGGCCTGATGGGTCTCGTCTCTCTGGTGTGGGATTTGCCGTAAAATCAGAACTAGCCAAATCACTGAAATCTCTTCCCAAAGGTCTATCGGACCGCATTATGATTTTGACCCTTGAGTTGGAACTTGAAACTCGGGTTACACTTGTAAGCTGCTATGCACCAACAATGAGCAGACCAGATGAGGAGAGAGATGAATTCTACCAACAACTATGAGAAGTAATCGGTGGTATTCGCCATGAGGACAAAATTATTTTGATGGGCGACTTTAATGCTCGGGTCGGTTCTGACTTCCAATCATGGAAAGGGGTTCTGGGGCATCATGGCGTTGGTAGAATGAATGAAAATGGTCTTCATTTGCTCTCCCTCTGCAGAGAATTCAATATGACCATCACTAACACAGTTTTTCAACAGAAAAATTGTCGCAAAACCACATGGATGCACCCTCGTTCAAACAGCTGGCATATGATTGACTATGTCATCACAAGAAACGTGATTTTCGTGACTTCAAAATAACGCGCTCCTTCCATACAAGCTGTTTCCTATCAGATCATGCCCTACTACGTAGCAAGGTGTCTCTGAGTCTTTGACGCAGACAGGTAAAGAAGTCATGTATCCCAAAACGTATTAATGTGTTGTCGCTTAAGAATACTGAAACTCGAACAATACTTTCTGACGAGTTGGATGAAAATTTAGATGGTGTAGAAATAACTGACAACATAGAAGCGTCCGGGAAGCGCTACGAAATATCACCCATTCCAGTGCCCTGGAAGTGCTGGGCTTACCCACACGGAAGCACCAGAGTTGGTTTGATGACCAGGATATAGAAGCCCAGGATCAAATTCAGAAAATGAATCAAGCTCACAAAGCATGGATTGACGACCAAAACTCTACTAATTGGCATACAAAACCTGCAAAGGGAAAGTGCAGAGGACACTACGACAGATGAAAGAGAAATGGTGTACCGCACACGCAGAAGCTGTTCAGTCAGCATTCAACAGAAAAGACACAACATCCTTTTATGAAGGTATAAGGAAGGTTTTAGGTCCTCAAGAATCAGGAGTTTCGCCAATTTTAGCAGAAGACGGGAAATTACTGATAGACAAGGACGGTATCTTGAGACGCTGGAAGGATAATTTTGAAACAGTGTTAATTTTTTCTTCGGTAACAGATGATGAGATTATAAACTCTATTGAGCAGGTTCCCGAGAGATCAGAACTATCCGTGTTACCAACTCTCCCAGAAGTTGAACAGATATCATTGGGTAAAGCACCAGGAAATGACGGTATACCACCGGAAGTCTACAGATATGGTGGCCATAAACTGGCCAGAAAGCTACATGCACTTTTCGTGTCAATTTGGACATCTGGAAAAGTCCCATAGGACTTTAAAGATGCATCAATTTACCATCTTTATAAAAATAAAGGCTTGAGTAATTTCTGTGACAATCATCGTGGCATATCTCTGCTCTCAATTGCTGGAAAAATGATAGCCAGCCTCATAATCAACAGATTAATCAGACATCTTGTAGATGAGATATATCCCGAATCGCAGCGTGGTTTCCGCTCTCTTCGGGGTACAATAGATATGATTTTTTCTCTGCGACAGATCTCTGAGAAAGTTCGAGAAAAGTACGAAGAGCTATACATAGTGTTCATTGATCTTACTAAAGCCTTTGACACTGTCAACCGAACTGCCCTTTTGGAAAATCCTTAAGAAAATTGGTATACCTGACAATATGCTCAAAGGTATAACATCCTTCCATGATAGCATGAAGGCTTCAATGATGTCCAATGGGGACTCTTCTGAGCCTTTCAATGTGACCAATTGAACAAAACAAGGTTGTGTCATGGGTCCAGTACTATTCGCCCTTTACTTCTCTGTTATGCTGAAATATGCATTTGCAGATGTTGACACTGGCGTTCATTTCCAATTCCGTAAAGATGGTGGGATTTTTAATCAACAACGCTTCAAAGCGAAAACACTTCTCCGAAGAACCATTATAAGAGATTTGCTGTTTGCAGATGATGCTGCCCTTGTCGCGACTTCTCGGGAGGAGGCTCAACATCTTGTAAATCGGTTTTCTACTGCATGTAAAGCCTTTGGCTTGACAATCAGTATAAAGAAAACGGAAGTCATCTACCAGCCACCACCTACACCAAAACAAGTACAGGGTGTTAAACAGAAACAAACCGTTCACAATTTTCCTCAAATGTCGATTCAGGTTGATGGGAAAAACCTGAAGTATGTTAACAAGTTTACATACTTGGGAAGTGCGCTTAATTCAAGTGCATCTCTTGACCATGAAGTTATCAACCGTATCTCCCGAGCAAGCAGCGATTATGGAATGTTCGGGGTTTAAGCCTGAAGACAAAAATTCATGTATATAAGGCTGTGGTACTGTCACCCCTATTGTATGCCTCGGAGACGTGGACTCCGTACCGAAACCAAATTTCGCAACTTAACGTCTTCCATAAGAGATGTCTACGTGGCATTTGCGGTTTTACTTTGAAAGACAAAATATCAAATTCGAAATTATTCACACTTTGTAAAAAAGCAACATCGAAAGCTTCTTAATCCAGTCGCAGCTTCAATGGGCGGGTCATATGACGCGAATGGATGATGATAGGATACCGAAGTTACTCCTGTATGGCCGTCGAAAAGTAGGACGACCATGGTTGCGTTACAAAGACAAAATAAAGTCTAATTTGCAGGTTCTAAATATTGAATATAACAACATTGAGCTAACTGCAAAAGACAGAATGAAGTGGATAGAAATGTGTGACAGAAAAATCAAGGAGTTCTCGGCGTTTTGCATCGAAAAACTAAAAGAAGCGAGAGTCAAGACAAAAATAATACTGAGCAGTGTGGAGCTGAATTCTCGCATTTATACGTCTGTCACCACTGCGGTCGCCATTGCAAGTCTCTAGCAGGATTAAAATGGCACATACTTCTAAGTGAATGTCGACACGCTGAGTTCTAGACCTTCAGGTCAATTGTCCGAGTCTCATACGTCGAAAATCGATGGAGAGTACATCATATATATATATATATATATATATATATATATATATATATATATATATATATAGTAGTGGGGGTGCCCGGCGTGTTTGGAGGTGTGTATGTAGGAGGGGGCCCTATTTTCATATTATAAAAAAAACGATATTTTACAAATTGGAAAAATAACCAAACAAAGCAAAACCGCGAACAAATGTGAATCAAAAATGAAGAAAAAGGTGTAAACAAATTATGTGGACAGGCTCGAACCCGAAGCATTGAGGCTAAGGCGGAAAAAATGCCTAACACGTTACATCTACGCCAAATAGACACACAATTAAGAACGGATAAAATTAACCCTTTAAAAACACATGCAGGTGGTGTGAACTGATGTCAACGTTTTCTAGGTCAAAAATGACGTCATTGTCGTAGTAGCCGGAGGGGGCCTAGTTAAGGGTGAAGGAACACTCCTTCTAACACGCCACACACATATTTTAGATTTTAGATTCATAGATGCGCCTGCCCTGATTTAGCTTATTTATGACGCGTAAAATTCAAAGGAATAAAAAACATAACGGGCGAGAAACAATATCAACAGAAAAAAAAACCAGGAAAAAACGAAAACCCACAAAAAGTTACCGCATAAAATTCAAATATGTTTTTTTAAAATATAATTCTTTAATGGAAAACAACATTTAAAAAAATGAAACTTACTTTGTATAATAAAAATAGGTTTATTAGATATTATTTATTTATTTTTCATTGTTTCAATGAAAAGAAAATAAATGAATAAATAAAACCAGAAAAATGCCCGTTTTTTTTAAATTTTTGTAATGTTGGTTTGGTTGTTGTCTTTTGTATTGTTTACTTCGTTGTCGCTGTTAACCAATTTGAATTTCGTCTGATTCCAATATTGATAGAGTAGTAATAATTGGGCTAATGAAACTCTCCTAAATGCAATGTATAGAAATAAATAATGAATACGTAACTAATCCGAAAATAGGAAGTCAGCCCTCCCCATAGTATCACGTATGAAGTCAGTGCAAATATTATAGAAGTATAAAGACAGTAAATGAAATATTAAAGCGACTAATCGGTGCCAGATTTGAAGAAGGCTGGCGGCTGACTTTTAAAGTTTCTAGTAAAAACTGGAATCCAATGTTAGTTCGTTTCGTTTAAGTAATCCTTCCAATCGCAACCCCCACCCCCTACAAAAAAAAGAAAATACAAAGTGAGGAAAAAAGAGGGAAAAAGAAAAAGGAATTTATAAAATGGCAGGATTAACCTCACTTGCCTAATGAATATCAAAAAATATTTGACAGAAAAGGTCCTCACATTCCTTATTGCTATATTTTGCTCCTGTGCATTTTCTTTTTACATAAGCTCTGGAAAACGTAAGGGGCTGTCGTATTGAGAGAATGCAGGGAATGAGTCGGGCTGTTTCGAATGTCACCGTAACATTCACACGAGAAGACTTCCATAACTCCTTTGAGAGATTGTAAGAAGAGTACTAGTAAATTAAAGTCGGAGAAGATTATTACAAAGTAGACAAGAGTTTAATGTGGGCCCTACCAAAATAAATAAACAACAAAAAAAGCTTAAACGCGAAATGTCTTTTAACATAACTGATTGAATTCACCTGATATATATATATATATATATATATATATATATATATATATATATAGTGAAAAAGGTAATTAATACAAACTGAAGAAAGTGCTCAATGCTGTTGTAGAGCAAATATGCGTTATATTTTTTCATTACCGTATCTTTCTGCTAAGTTACATTATTGCTACACGGCCATTTTTGTCCGTCTGTAGCTTCCTCAGACTTTTACAGAACTGTAAAGTCCGAGGAAGCTACAGACGGCCACAAAAGCGGCCGGGTAGCTGAAACAATAATGTAACTTAACAGAAAGATACGGTAATAAAAAAACGTATATATGTATATATATATATGTATATATACATATATATATATATATATATATATATATATATATATATGTATGTATTTATGCATAGGTCCGAATCGCATGTGGTATCCACGTGTATGTCTTAAAAGTATATATATATGAATCGAAATGCATAAAAAGAATACGAAAGTATAAAAGTTTATAACTTTTCTTTATTCGTTTTTAATTTGTAGCGTGGAGGAATACAACATTAAATTAAAACACATTTTTTACAGGTACATATTATCGACGTATCCTTCAGTTTTTATCGGTGTGGTAAAAGTGTGAACATGCACGGGAAAAGGGGAAATGTCAGGTCAGTTTAAAATATATGCACATATAAGTACGCACATATACATGCACACATTACATATACACATATAAACGAAAAAAAATATGATGTAACGCGCCTTTAACTCTCCAATCTTTTGAATTCTAACGACATTATTTATTTCCAACAGAGAATAAGAATTCAAAGGACATAAGACGTTATGAGGAGAAACGCTATGATGTTCATTATTTAATAAACGGTTATTTCTCGTTCGGAAAATAACGAAAACGCCGTTTCCAAAGTGAATCGTTTAAAGACAGAAAGGAAACGATATATATATATATATATATATATATATATATATATATATATATAAATGTTTTGAGGTACACCATTTATATATAGTTTTAAAAATAATAGGCGGAAGTTTCGCGAGAGCACTTTCGGCTATCATCTCGTCAGCAGAAAATCGATTGCAAACAAAATAATATTATGTCGAAAAATAAAGAGTTCTAATGGGGATCTTATTAAATCTGCCAAAAGTGCGAGGATGTTAAAATAAATTTATTAACTTTTAAAAACGATTAAAATATTGGCACAACAAGGGAGGAAAAAAAGGGGGAGAAAAGATTCAAAGTTCCCCAAAGAGAAACAATGCGTTTGATGTTTCTTTTTGCCGGCACAAAGAAGGTTGACGCACTGCGATAGAGACAGACTCCAAAATCTTTAAATGGTTTTTGGAGTCCGCTCTATGTAGCACCTCGAACCAATCTATTTTATATCTATCGGCACAGCACGGGTTGTCAACCAAATGCTGGCCAATAGTAGAGTCCAAGGCTGCAGAAGGAGGGAGACCACCATACCCCATCCTCCCTTGTCTGATCTTCGATGGAACATGCTGGTTTACACGAGTCAAAAGGTGCAAGGATGTTCGCCCAACATAACCAGCATCGCACTGGCATTTGAATTGATATACAATATTACTATTTTGGATGTAAGGCAAACTATCCTTGCGGAAAGACGGACAAGCAGGTTTCGTAGTATATACCAAACGCAAGGACACAGAAAAAAACAGTCGTAAATGATTCTTTTCCCCAATCCACTGTAATTTTAAATAAACCGGGCATTTCAAGGGTCCAAACTTTTGGGGGATTTAAAATCCGCAACCTTTTTGAAAATACAGTCATCAATAAGGTCAACAGGATAACCATTATTGATGAATATTTCCCTGATGTTATCGAGTTCGGCGTCTCATCTGTTTGGCGAACAAATCATGGGGGCTCTATGTACCAAAGTATTAATTAGGTCGACCTTACGTGATTTTGATACAAAACACAACCAGTTCACGTATAGACCAGTAAATGTCGGCTTTCTATAAATTGTAGTGAGAAAGCCCCCCCCCTTGAGCGTTCAACAAGAACATCCAAGAAGTGAAGCGAATTGTCCTTCTCACTTTCCATAGTGAACTAAAGAGGCCCATATAAGGAATTCAACCTATTAAAAAATATCGACGCTTCACGTTGCGATGGAAAAAAAGCAAAAGTGTCGTCAACATATCTGAAATATGCAGTGGGTTTAGTTGTAGAATTAAACATAACGGATTCATAGTAGCCGACGAAAATATCCGCTAAAGTTGGGGCCAACGGACTCCCCATTGAAACCCCGTCGACCTGACAGTACATAATATCACAGAAACTAAATACCACGGATTTAGTGCACATTAAAATGAGTTCAATAAGAATCTCTTCAGAAAACCGTGGAGCAGTCAGACGACCATCATAGAGAGCGTCGGTACATATGCGAATAGTCTCATCCAACGGTACGTTGGTAAAGAGATTAGAGACATCAAATGAGCACATAAAAGACGCTCTTCATTTGAATCCAGACCACGTACACAATCAACGAACCGAAAAGAATCTGCGATGCAATGCGTACAGGTTGCAGAATTTCCACAAGACACTGAGCCAAATAATGTTGTGCTGAACCAACCATTGATAAAATAGGTCCCAGTGGAACAACTTGCTTATGGATTTTGGGGAAACCATACATTCTGGGACGTTGTGACCCAGAGGGTTTAATCCTGTCATAGACGTCCTTGCTAAAAACTTTCTTTTTAAATAATGCAAGTAGACGTCTTTGCATTTTAGCCTCGTTCTTGCAAGTATTATCCGTCAACTCGACGGGGCCGAGTTTACGGAATTTCGAAACATCATTAAGAATAACTGCCATTTTCTCAACGTAGTCCGATTTGTCCAAAATCACCACTTCTGCATCTTTGTCTGGTTTGCACATATAAATATCAGTATTAGATTTTAACGCTTTCATGGTTTTAAATTGCGTTATGTTCCAGACAAAGTCGCTATGATCGACAGGAATGTTACTATATCGGTGAGCTAAGGCAACTAAATTAGATTTCATCCCAACAATTTTTTTCCGGGGAATTCGGAACAATATGTCTAAGTTGGGAGAACAAAACTTCAAAGGTAGAAAGTGTTCTCTCTTTATTTATACTCGTAGGGGGAATACAAAAATCTAAACCGCTAGACAAAACTCTATTTTCACTTTCTGTAAGAACAGTTTTTGAAAAATTTAAAATATGTTTGCTTCCATTAATGGGTTCACACCCATCTCTTCTGCGAGCCAGAAGAGCAAGTTGTTTACTGTTGTCTTCGGAAGGATTTTGCCGAGCAAATTGATCACCAATAGATAAATACTTGCACAAACGGAAAAAGCCAAAAAAGGACAGGAACCCCTTCACTACGGACCACGGGTGATGACGATTACTAATATACGCCTCTAGCTTCTCCGTCAACTTATTAATGTTGCCACGTATAAACGCACGTTCTATAGACAAACTCGGTTTCACTCTAGATGCAGCAATACGTTTACTAATGTAAACTGGGGCCACATATTGTTCCAGACAAGAACGCAAAAAAGCTAAGGAGAGATTGGTAGATCTAATTCTACTCTTAATCGTACAATATTATTACATGATTCTATTTGGTGTTGTGTGTACCTCTTCCGAAGATATTTAAATAAATGTTTGGAGGTACAGAATTTATATATAGTTTTAAAATAATAGGCGAAAGTATATCCAGAGCTCTTTCGGCTATCATCTCGTCAGGAGAAAATCGATACCGAACAAAATAATATTGTGTCGAAAAATAAAGAGTTCTAATGGGAGCTCTTTCGGCTATCATCTCGTGACGAGATGATAGCCGAAAGAGCTCTCGAGATACTTCCGCCTATTATTTTAAAAACTATATGTATATATATATATATATATATATATATATATATATATATATATATATATATATATATCCCGCGATACGGGTTCGAGCCTGCCTTCCTACTACCACATATTTTTTGCTCTACATACACTTCCAAACATCCGGGCAACGCCGAATGAAAATGCTATCACACACACACGCACACACACAATATATATATATATATATATATATATATATATATATATATATATATATATATATATATACATCAAGTTTGTTTTTGAAATGTCGTTACTTCAATGCATACCGTTTTCGTTTAACGGGTCTGGATTGTTATTTTAAAACCAGACACCGTTCATTTTGAATTAAGCTCAATGTGTCTATTTAATAGGGGCGGAGCATATATAGTGCAAAATTTTGTTGACAGTTCATATACTCGCGTTTTCATTTTTATAACCTCCGTTTATTTCCTGGATTTTTTCTATTACAACTGTTTCATTGATGAGTTGGCAATATTACGATTTATGTTTCCATAAAAATATCCGGTCACCACCAACTTCTTCGGATGTTTGTCAATTACATTTTTACAACAGAAGGCATGTGTTTAACATGGTGGACATCGTATTCGAGTAAAAGGATTTCCACATCAATGCTTCTTCACTTCCTCAATCTTTTGGTGTTATGTATAGATAGTTTTTCGTTTTAACCCGTACTCTCGTATTTTTTATTTATGTAGTTTTATTTTAATTTTCCCTTTTTTACTATGTTTTGTTCCCAATTATCATATAATTTCATATCATTTTATTCCTATATTTATGCGTTTAGTTTAATATTGTTTTTCCTTGGTGGTTGAACACTATTATATTAACAGATGCAGGGGAGGTAACTCTCGTGGTATTATATTTTATATCTAGCATTGACTCCCTTGCATTTTTCTCTATTCTGCTCTAGTGCGCGAAATTAGATATATGTTTCTGTGCAAACACCAGTGGATTACATCTATTCTTTTGTTTAGTAATTTTTCTTTTTATATTAGTATATGGTAAGATTATAATATAATAGGTTGCATCTTTTCGATTTGCCAGGTGTATATTGCCCGCCCACCCTTATCAATTTTTGATCATCTTAATTTATATACAGTTTTATTTTCCTTTAGTTCCTTAATCCATACTGCTAAAGTGATTGGGCTTTTCTTTGTATTTTCCGGTTGTTTTCGTTATTATTATTGTTTCTATTTTCTGTATAGTTGTTGTGGTTGTCACAAATGTTATGATACTTTCTACCGTTGTGTTCATTGTTATTGTTTTCGTTATTTCTGGTGTTCTTTTCTTTCTCAGTTTCATTTTGAAACGATGCTAGATGCTTACGATATCTGTCCTTATACCATGTTCCGGTTCTCCCCAGATATACTTTAGTTCAATTGTGCTATAACCTCGCATTTTTATACTACGTTTGAAGTTAAACAGTTCCTCTTCATTGGGCATTCATTAGGGTCGCGGGAGTTACATTCTTTTACATTGTTAGCTCCATTTTCTGTCCGATCTCTGTTTTTCCAAAATTGGTTTTATTTTGTGTTATTTGAGCCAATTATGGTATTTGGTAATTTAGCAAACGTTGTGAAGGATAGCTTAACAGTGTGTTTATTAATTATCTTACTTTGTTTACTATATTGCGGGGCTTTTTTTTCTATAATTTGGTAAAAATCCCTTGGGATGTTATATTTATATGGTGGCTGAACGGTGGATTGAACCACGTCTGGTTCTGTCTTTCTATTGTTCTTTTTAACTTCTTTTTTATTTTCATTATGGTCTATCTTTTCATTTTTTTTTTCGTGTTTATTGTGTTTTATTTTTCATTTGTTTTTGCTCTTTTTTCCTTTTTTATATTTCCTCATCGACATGTTGTGAGATATTACATTTGCATTGTTTATTGTTCTTTCTCTACCTATGTTATTGTTTTGAATTTCCTTAACAAATTGAATGTGTTCTTTATATCCTGATCTAGCTACTGCTTCGTTATAATATTCCTTGTTTTTATTGAATAATTCTCCATTTTGTGACATTTAGGGCATTCTTTTTGAGATGCTAGGTCTAAGTGTTTTTTTTTTTTTTTTTTTTTTTTTTTTTACAAAGGCATCACCACATTATCAAGGCCCAGAGGCCACTCAAGGATAAGGGTTAAAGAGTGTACAGTAGAAGTTGGTCAATATAGTAATCATTAGTAATGAAAATTTGGTAAATTTAATAACTTATATGGAACGGCTCATCAAGAACTTATTTACTTTAGACTTGAACAAAACCATATTGTAGTCAGCCGGAAAGCAGGAAAACGGAAGACAATTCCACAGGCGTGCAGTTCTAAGAAAGAAGCTTTGTTCATGGAATCTACGTTTAGGTTTAGGCACAGATAAAGAGTGGGGGAAATTATTGATAGTGTTTACAGCTAGACGAGTGTTTCTTGTGAAAGTTTGGCGAGGGGGGACCATAGATTGAAGCTCAGTTGAACACTTTCCATGAAAATAACGATACATCAGAGACAAACTCGCAACATCTCTTCTGTGAGATAGAGGTTGCAAGGAGGAGAAAAGGACATCTCCTACGAGGCTACGAAGTCTATTTTGAACTCTATCAAGGCAGGACAAGTTCTTTCTAGCAGCTCCTGCCCAGATGTGGCAACAGTATTCCATCCTTGGACGTACCTGGCTCTTATATAGATAGAGAATAGCATCAGCAGTGAGATATCTACTGGATCGATAGAAAGATCCCACCATTTTTCCAGCGGCCTTGGCAACAGATTTGATATACGTGTTCCATTTAAGATCAGGAGTAATGGTCAAGCCCAGAAGCTTGTCAAAACTTGAGGCCTCCTGAAGACGAGAGCCATTCATTTCAATTGATGACAAATGTGGATTAGAATGTTGATGATGTAAAGAGAGAAGCTTGGTTTTAGATGCATTAAAAGTAACCAGCCACTCCTTTCCCCATTGTACTACGTGCTCAAGATCAGAGGAGAGAGAATTGGAGAGAACTTGCTCGTTTACTGTCTTAGATGTGGTACCATAAATGGTAGTGTCGTCAGCATAAATGTCTACAAATGATGTAAGGATATGATTTGGAAGATCATTAATGTAGATCAGGAAAAGAGTTGGGCCCAGGATGGATCCCTGAGGGACACCGGCATTAATATTGTGAGCTTCTGATTTTTGCCCCTCAACTACTACTCTTATGAATCTATCAGAAAGAAATGATTTAATAATTGAGAAGACTTTTCCAGCTATACCATAGCTAGCGATCTTATGAAGTAAACCTTTATGCCATACCCTATCAAAGGCTTTAGATATGTCAAGAGCAATTGCCCTAGAAAGATTGCCACCGTCGAGAGATTTGCTAATCCTATGCGATATAACTGTAAGGACATCTGCTGTAGATCTAGCAGAACGGAAACCATATTGAGTGTCACTAAGAAGGTTATTTTTGTTGAGATGTTTGATTACTTCTGTATTTAATACAGATTCTAGCAACTTACTCATGACGCACAGGAGACTTATTGGCCTGTACTGAGAGGGGGATGAGCGATCACCTGTATTCTTAAATACAGGGCATACTGATGAGATTTTCCAGGGAGATGGGAAACTATTCTCCTTAAGACAACGTTTAAACAGTTTTGTAAGTATGGGCGCTAGTTCAGGTTGAAGTTTTTTGAGTACTATAATTGGAATACCATCAGGGCCAGTTGCTTTACTGGAATCAAGGTTTTTGATTAGCTTGGCAACATCACGTACAGATATACGTATATCACATAGCGTGTTTTCTGATACAAGAGGAAATATTGGGGGTTGGCGGTCTTGGTCGCAAAGGGTAGAATTAGCTGCAAAGTTCTTGACAAAGAGTTTGGCTTTGTCTGATGCTGACGAGATTACCTCAGATCCATTGATAATAGTTGGGATGGAGCACACGCTTCTGTTCAGGATTCTGTTTGCTATTTGCCAAAACTGGTGGGAACCAAGCCGCTGCTCAGCTACTTTGGACTTAACTGATTGAGCATACAACTCTCTTGCGTTCCTTATTACTTTCTTACAATGGTTGCTGGCAGTCCTGAAAACGGCTTTAGTTTCCATACATCTATTACGTTTGAAGCAGTGGAAAAAGTGATTTCTGTGCGCAATGGCAGCAGCACATTCTGGAGAGAACCATGGCTGGCTGTTAGGTTTTTGCTGAAATTTTTTAGAGGGTATGAAATGGTCAATACCTACAATTAACCATTCAGTTAGGTCTAATACTATAGAGGACACATCCTTTTTAAACATGGAATGCAGAGGTAGATCAGATATAAATGTACGGAAGCTATCCCAGTCAGCCTTAGTGTATCGATATACTGTACGATGAAGAGGTACGTCTGGGGACTTATTACATTTCATTTTTATCTTAATTGATACAACAGAGTGGTCGGAAGATCCAAGAGGCGACAGAACAGAAACTGAACATAGTTCAGGGCAAGTTGTGAGAAAAAGGTCTAGTAGGCTCGCATACTGGCCGTCATTATCGGGCACACGGGTAGGTTCCTGAACAATCTGAGTGAGGTCATAGGCAATGGAGAAATCATGACAGAACCTCCCCTCATCATCGGTCTTGTTTGAGTGGGTCAACCATTCGACGTTGTGAACATTGAAGTCTCCACATACGTGAATGTTAGCTGAAGGATAAGTAGAAAGGACTTGGTCAATTTTCTCAGATATGCTTTGAAAGATAGTAACTCCGCTGTTGTGGGGGCGATAGAGAGTAAATATAAATGCAGTAGTGTGAGCTAAAGCAACCCGGAAGCACATATAAGGTAAGTTAGGATCTTCCCTGGAGATGTCCCTCCCACATGGAAAGCTATCTTTAATATAGGCACATATTCCATGCCCATGGCGATCTTGGGGGTCAGATTTAGAAGTTAAGTTAGAGTATCCTGTAATTGCAAACTCATAACGGATGGTTGAACTTGTGATCTATATAGAATAGCGTTTGGTTTGGTTTATTGTAGGGTTCAAGAAGAAATCTAATTAAATATGATAACAAACTATGGACCAGAAAGAACAGAAACCTCAACTTTGATGTCAAAATGGGGGGACCGGATAGTGCACACGTAACCGAGAGTGTAGGTATTTATATACTAAATGAACTATATAAAAATATTCCAGGACAAAGAGGAGGACTATACCGGGATGATTCATTTTTCTACTTGAACTCACCAAATAGGTTATTGAAAAAACAAACAAAAAATGAAATAAGTCTTCGGTAAAATGAACCTAGATATAGCAATAGACCCTAGCCACAAATGTGTAAACTTCTAAGACATAACACTGAATCTTGACAACAACTCCTATGACCCTGTTTGTTTATCTGTGTAGATTTCTCTTCGCAATAATTCTGTCAATTTTTAGTCTACAGACTCGAAATTTTATATACAGGGTACTGAGATTTGCAGAAAGCCATGTGATCGGTTTTCAGCCAAAAATTTCGCGGTTAAGGGGTAACAGTTCAACGATGTGTCCTTTGAGAACTCTACCTAATTCCTCCGAATATTTTGGGTCTACACACTTGAAATTTTCGTTATAGGTTTCTTGGACATGGGTCTAAGTGAATAACTTGATTAGAGCTCAAAACAATACATTTTAAGGGGTCATAATAGGGGTTAAAATAAAAAAGAAATTGACCCTTTTTTTTGCTCAGTATACAACGCCGGCCCGAAATGCTAGTAAACTTGTCTCTGTTTCTGTCGGTGTGTTTGCCTGTCTGTGTACATTTCCTTACGCAGTAATTCTGTCAAGTTTTAATCTACATACTCGAAATTTTATATACATGGTACTGAGATTTGCGAAAATCTATGTGATCGGTTTTCGGCCAGAAATTTGCCTATTAAGGCGCCAAAGGTCAACGATTTTACCTTTGAGAACTCTACCCAACTCCTCCGACAATTTTGTGTATAAACACATGAAATTTTAGATAATTGTTTCCTTGTACATGGATCTAACTTAATAACTTGATTTGAGCCCAAAATAATAAATGTAAAGTGTAACAAAAGGGACAGATTTAAAACACTTGACCGTTTTAATTAGTTTTCTTTTTGTTTTTTTTTGCTCAGCATACACCCCCAAAACCCGGGTAACGCCATGCACCCACGCTAGTACTCCTATAAATTCGGTTTTCTTTTGTGTGTATTCATATTCATATTAAAACCCCTCATTTCTATTAATTTAAAAAGAAAATACAATGTCTTTATATATGGGTTGTAGAAATGCATTCACTAGCAAAAGTGCTAGCAAAATAGCATATTCTTTTCACATTCATTTGAATTAATTTTCTATTAGTTTTTTTCGGTTTTATTATCGGATGAGTATCTAGACTTAACTATTACGTGTAATTATATTCATGCAGACATTCTACATGATTTATACTTGCATAATATTTGCGTAAAATCTTAACAGTAAACAAAACATTGTTCCCATATATATTTAAGTATACGTATATATTTTTGTTTAATATATTAGTCTATCTATTTTTCTATCGATCTATCTATAAAAGTTAACTAATATGTGTGTATGTCTGTCTGTGTGACTGTCTGTCTGTGTTTCTGTGTACATTTCCCTACGTAATAACTCTATCAATTTTTACCCTACAGACTCGAATTTTTTTATAGTGGGTACTGAAATTTGGGAAAATCTATCTGATCGGTTTTGGCTAGAAATTTGGCTGTTAAGGGGTCAAAGGTCAATGATTTAACCTTTGAGAACTCTACCAAACTCCTCCGGGAAATTTGGGTCTACACACTTTAAATTTTAGATATCGGTTTCTTGGTCATGGAACTAAATTAATAACTTGATTTGCACCTAAAACAATAAGTTTTAATGGGTTATAATAGTGGTCAAAGTTAAAAAAAATTGACCCATTTTGTTTTCTTTTGTTTTTTTTTCAGAATAAACTTCCAAACACCCGGGCAACGCCGGTCACCCATGCTAGTCTATCTATATATCTATAAAATTGAATGTGCCATTGTGTCCGTGTGTGTGTCTGTTTGTGTGTCTGTGTACATTGCCCTAAGCAATAATTCTGTCAATTTTGAGTCTTCAAACTCGAAATTTGTTATACCGGGTACCGAGATTTGGAAAAATCGATGTGATCAGATTTCGGCCAGAGAGTTAGCTGTTAAGTGGTCAAAGGTCAACGATTTTACATATGAGAACTGTACCAAATTCCCGACAATTTTGGGTCTAAACACTTGAAATTTTAGATATCGTTTCCTTGGTCATGGATCACACTTACTAATTCGATTTTAGCCTAAAACAATAAATGTAAGGGGTCGTAAAAGGGTCAAATTTAAAAAAAAAATGCCTTTGTTTTTGTGGCTCAGAATACATCACCAAACACTCGGGCAACGCCTGGCTGAAATGCTACTGTATCTATAAAACTGAACGTACTTGTGTATCTGTCTTTGCATCTGTATGTGTGAATTCCCTGCGCAATAACTCTGTCAATTTTTAGTGTACAGACTCGAATTTTGATATATACAGGGTACTGAGATGTTTAAATATATGTGATTGATTTTCGGCCAAAACGTTTCCTGTTAAGGCGTCAACGTGCAAAGATTTCACCTTAGAGAACTCTACCAAACTCCTAAAAAATTTTTGGGTCTAAACACTTGAAATTCTCGATAAAGACTTCATAAAATGAAAGTGTATGTATGTCTGTCTGTGTACATTTTCCTACGCAATAACTCTGTCTACAGACTCAAAATTTGAGATACAGAGTACTGAGATCTAGGAAAACATTTGTGATCGATTTTCTACCGGAAATTTGGCTGTAACGCGTCAAAGTTGCACGATTCGGCCTTTGAGAACTCTACTAACCTCCTCCGACAATTTTGTGTCTAAACACTTGAAATGTTAGATATAGGTTCCTTGGATATGGATCTTATTGATAACTTGATTTGATCCCTAAACAATGAATTTTTAGAGGCCATAATTCTGGTAATTTTTTTTTAAAAGTTGACCTCTGCGGTCTCTACCAAATTACTCGGACAATTGTTGGTCTAAACATTTGAGAATTGAGTATTCAGAAATAGGGCAATATTTTTCATCGGTTTGCGTCGAAAAATTTGTGTTACTAATATATAAATGTACGTATGTATGTATGTATATTTGCATGTCTGCCCAACACTTTCGACAGAGGCGACGGATTTTCTCAAGATCAGTATCACCTTGAAGATCGACCGTTCAGACGAAAAATATCGAAAAATTGGAAAAAAACATTAATACCTTCACCTTAAACTGGGCACATTTCTGGGGGGGGCAAATTTTTCGCCGATATTTTTTAAAGTTATCCTCTACTTTCGATTGTCTAGCCTAAATTTGTAAAATGTCACTTCCGGTTTGTCGGTGGTCGTAATAGCATATACGTCAGTTTTTTCTCCCGTTCTTTTCGTCTTTAGTGGTACGGGTTCGAGCCTGCTTTCCTACTACCACCTTTTTCTGCTCAACATACACATTCAAACACTCCGGCAACGCCGGGCTGAAATGTTTGTATGTATATATATATATATATATATATATATATATATATATATATATATATATATATATATATACACACAAAAGTTAACGTGTCTGTGTGTGTCTCTTTCTGTGTGTCTGGGTGTGTGTGCTTGTTTACATTTTCTTACGCAAGAACTCTGTCAGTTTTAAGTCTATAAACTCAAAATTTTCATATACAAGGTACTGAGATTTGGTAAAGTCTTTGTAATTTGCTTTTGGCCAAAAATTTGGCTGTTAAGAGGTTGAATTTTATCGATTTGAAGTTTAAGAACTCTACCCAACTCTTTCGACAATTTTGGGGCTAAACACATGACATTTTAGATATAGGTTACTTGGACAGGGATCTAAGTTATCAACTGTATTTTAGCACAAAACAATACATTTTAAGAGGGCATAATATGGGCCAAATTTTAAAAAGAAGTTACCTCTGCAGTCTCTACAACTTACTCAGAAATTTCTGGTCGAAACATTTTAAATTTGACATAAAAGTGTATTCAGAGATAGGGCAAACTTTTTAATCGGTGTGGGTCGAAAATTTTTAGTTATCAATATATAAATATACATATGTGTGTATGTTTGCATGTCTGCATAAAACTTTTAACAGAGGCGACGGATTGTACCAAGAGCAGTACTGTTTTGATTTCGCCCTTTTAGACGACAAATATCAAAAATGGCTAAAAACAGTAATATCTTACATTCAACTGGGCACTTTTCTACAGGAGGCGGTGTCTTTTTTCACCGATATTTTTTAAAGTCATCCTTTCGTTTCGTTTGTATAGCCTTAATTTAAACATAAGTCACTTCCAGTTTAAGTGTGGTCGTAACAGCAAAGACGTTAAATATTTTTCCCCTCTTCTTTTTTTGCCTCGCGATACGGGTTCGAGCCTGCCTTCCTACTACCACATATTTTTTGCTCTACATACACTTCCAACCACCCGGGCAAACCCCGGATTAAAATGCTATCACACACACACGCACACAATATATATATATATATATATATATATATATATATATATATATATATATATGTATATGTATATATAAGCAAATAGTTAATAAAACATGTTAAAACCACTTTTAAAAAGAGTAAAAACATATTTAATTTGAAAAGGAAATACTAAATAAGTCAATAATCCTTAAACCGTGGAGTTTCGAAGAAATACTTTCGTTCTCATCAGAGGGTAGGAATTATCAAAATGGTGGATCGGATTTTGCTTGCAAAATATTTGATGGAACTGCAAGTAAGTCAACGATCTTACTTGATAACAAAAATGAAGCAGAGGGAATAGGGCTAAGAAAAAGTTGACTCCATGTGAATGGATAATCTGGTGAAAGGTAAAGTACCCAATGACGGTAAAATCCAAAAATGCAATTGCGAGAAAGTTAGTTAAAATTCCCATTCGCATAAGTAAAATCCAAGGGAATAACATAATTGGAAAATTGTCCAAAATAATCCCAAAGGACAAATCTGTGGAATAATTCCCAAATAGGTACAAGGAAACACGGCTGCCCAGACAAGGTGTGATTAAAAAATGAGTGAAGAAGAAGAGAGAAAAATAGTTTAGATTGTGAGTGAATAAAATAGAACAGCAAATGTCAAAATGACCAGACAAGAAGATGTTAAAAGGCGACCGATATATAAGGCAAAAAGAGCCCAACTGAAATGTACAGGTTATTACTTCAGAAAATATCAGCAAGAGTTATTAAAATACACGAAACAATTTTAAGAGAGAGGATTACCGTTATCTGCAAATTCAAGATAAAACAAGTAATGTATAAATATAAAAGCGAAAATGTATGTATGTATGTATGTATGTATGTATGTGTGGTCGCTTTTTCTGTGTGTATACAAAAGGCTTCTTTCAGAGAAGCGGTCACTCGCTTCACAACTTTTTAAAAAATTTTATATCACATATAAATCGTAATATCTCACAGTTAACTACGAAGCTCGCCTGTCTATTTAATTTGCTCGATTTCGGGAAGATAAATATGTAACATTTGTCGCTATTAGACTGTGCGTTAGTCTTTTTCTTATAACATCTTGGGGGGGAGCGTTCAGCAGTAAATGAAATCCCGCAGTCAAACTTGACCTCATCAACTCATTAAAATGGGCACCTACCAAATCCAAATAATTAAATACATTCAAACGTGTTTCCGTTAGCATCTCGCGGTAGGACCATCGTTAACGTCGCACGTTTTTTTCCCCAACTTTAATTTACAACTTTACCTCAAGGGTTCGTGTTCTATCTTCATACTTACCTACCAAAACAGTTTACCCCCCCAGAGTTTCCACACACACCTCCAAACACCAGGGCAACGCCGGTTACCCGTTGCTAGTATGTTAATAAATGCATATAGTCAAATAAAATTAAATATACGTACCAGGTATTAATGTGTAGGTAGATTGATATATTTGATAGATAGGAATATTTAAACACTAAAACGGAAATCGCAGATAAAATAAAACCCGGCAAAAAATAAGAAATAAAGAATTAAGACAAAGGATTAGAAAGTTATTAAATATGAGAAATATGTAGAAAAAACGATAATGTGAAAGACAAATTATATATATATATATATATATATATATATATATATAGAGAGAGAGAGAGAGAGAGAGAGAGAGAGAGAAAGAGAGAGAGAGAAAAATCAGCTCGTGTTTCAAATTTATTATATTATAATTTGGAGGGGAAGTAATTTTAGTTATAGCTTCGGTGATGAAGACGCGACGTGACTTAGAGCTAGGAGTATAAGACTTTTCTTTTTAATTATAGTCCATTTGATTGAGGAGGGGGTATTATTAGAATTATTTTTTTAATTAAAGTGGTTAGAAAAGTTCCTTGGTTATTATTAGAATGATGGTTGTTAAAAGAAGAACTGTGGCTTGATTTTCTTTTCTTAATTAATGTAGAAGTAGCGCCGATATATGTATGTATTTTATTAAAAGCTCGAGGTCTGAAATTAATATTAATTTGCTGATTTATGTTATGGAAATAATTTGAATTTTGATCGTAGTGTTTAACAAAGGCTGAGCCAATGATGGTAGGAGGACTGTTTTGGATGGCAAAATGAGTTTTGTTAGTGGTAGGGTGGCTGTTAGGAGAAGCATTATTATTCTCATTAATTGTATTTGTATTATTTTATTATTAATGTTATTATTATTGCTAGTTGTATGATTGTAGATGGAGGGGCTGCTCCAATAGTAAATTGGATTAGTAACTATATCAGATGGAGGATGGGAAGAAGAATATCTAGAAGATATAATATTAGTGTCTGTTATGGGATGATTGCGTAGGAGGTCAGTAATTGTACATGAATATATAACATATTTGTGGATACAATAATTATTAAGTGGGCAAATATGGTTGTTATTACAATTACAGTTAGATGTGGGTTTAATTGGGAAAGGGATTTTTAGGGTTGATTTAATTTTTGTTGTTATTTGATGTTAAGATTCTTTGTGCCTGATTAGGTATTGTTAAATTAGAAATCCTTATTCAGTTTTTATTGAATATAGAACTGTATATGTGTGGGTATTTGAAAGAGTTGTGCACAACGTTTAAGTCCTTAGGTATATTAGTTTTGACATTTACGCAAAATGGAGGATTAAACTAAATGTTTCCTTTCTCCTGATTCGACTGAGTAGGTTAGAGGTAAGAGATTAGTATGTTGGTTTGGATTATATATGTAGACTGGTTCATTTTTATTTATTGGTGAGGATCTTGTTATTTGAACTGGTTTCTTGCGAGACATATTGTTTGTTATTACAGATTTTAGACGGCTAGCAGGAGGAGCATAATTGTTGTATTTAATATTTTCTTTGTGTCCTGAGTTCCTTTAAGCATTAATGAAGAAAGCATTTTGATTAAATTTTTTTATCAACCGAAATGTAGAGGATATTACTTAATACAATATCAGCAGGAGTTATTAAAAGACACTAAAAAATTTACTTTATATATATATACATATATATATATATATATATATATATATATATATATATATATATATGGGTGTGTGTGTGTGGATAAAAATTAATACGCAAAGTAAATAAAATTTTATATGTTTTTTCTATTTATTTCCTATGTGTTGACGTGGAGATATACCAAAATCTTTCGAAATATACCAAAAAATTTATTTCAAAAGAACACACACACACAATCACACACACGCACACAGACACACACACACACACACACACACATATATATATATATATATATATATATATATATATATATATAATTGATTAATATTTTCTAGAAATAAAATAACCAATGAAGTTTTTTACGGCGTCTATGCAGGTATTCTCAATTTCCATATCGCGGATGATATATATTTTGGTGAAATAAAATAAAATACGCAGACTTAAAAGACTTAATCTCTATGCATTATCAGGAAAATAAACTCACATTTTACATGTTTCAAATGTATCACTTATATACTTCAGAGAAATACTCAATTTCGAGTTTGTTGTGTTGTTACTTTTTTTCTTTTCTACTCCCTTGCCATTTTGTAAATTTGGAGACAGAAAAATCTACTAATTTTGTTTTTTGCTCAACATACACATCCACACACCCCAGCGACGCCGGGCTGAAATGCTTGTTACTAAATAGAGACCTTTCAGGCAACAACGCTTATACAAGCGAAATTCTTCAGTGTCATACACTTCATAAAAACACTTTCATCTTCATGATATATCTAAGATTTTTCTTAAGAAAGAACGGACTTATAGTCATCCATTGATGATCATTTAGTTTTTACGGCACTGTTTTAATCTGATAGTCATACTTTCAGATTGTTGGTACAAAACTAAATTTGGAAAACTGCTTCACATTTTAGGGTATTTTATTTAAGTGTTATTCATAAGGAACTAATTTTGTACAAGCAGTTCCCGCTGACTAACGTTTCCCTATGGAAGCGTTCATTCTATTTCGAAAAAAATATAAAGTACGGATCTTGTTGTTTCTTCTCAAGCTCCTCATGTTACCCACGGTTTTCGTAATAGACACCTCCCAACTCCTCATGGTAAGAACGACTTCCGGAATGGATAGCCCCCAACACCCCCTTGTCAGGAATGGGTAGTGAAATGTGGTGTATAAAGACTATTGAGCAAGCTCCAGCCGTAAAAAAATAATATTAAATAGCAACGAGATTAAAAATTAAAACAAAACACGCATATTAGACGCAGTTGGTTTTTGGGGATGGGTAGTAGATTTTAATCAACTATAGAACGTGCATAGTCTAATAGGTGTTTCTGCAGATAAAATCTATTGTTCTGTAAGTAACGCACTGACATTCACTGTTTGACATTGTTTTTTATTATTATTCTGTGCTTACCTTTTCTGAGAGTTGTTCGTGACAGCGAAAAAAGAAAACAATTGAAGCTCTGGTAATTTCTCCTGGTTACTGATCAGCCTCCACAATTAAAAATAGTTCGTCTCAATGTGGTATTAAGATGCAGAAATATGTATAAGCAAGAAAACATGAACCCCTATTCTAAGGAAATGAGTTGAAAGTGATTCGGTATTTTGTTATGGTTATAATCTTTTTTTTTATTACTCCAGTACCTGGTGTCAATTATTCCAAATTTTACTGCATAAAAAAGTACACGGGATCAATAATTTGTAATAAATATTATAAGGTTCATTCAAAATAACGAAAAAGTAGTTTTGCTGAGTTCTTAAGAGAAGCCAACAAAAACAAAAGTGAAAAACAAGATAATTTACAATCTACCTGCCTTGATGAGTTTTGTTTTTTTAATATATTTTACAGCTTTATGTATAGAACATTTATAACCATAGAACATGTAATAGGTATATTGCTTGATGTTCGAAAGACTTCTAATTTTCTAAATATTTCAATATGATGATCGTATTCAGCTAAGCTGTAAAATTCGTCATAAGCTAGGTAAAAATTAATTAGGAAACTAAGTAATATTTTACAAATATCAGCTACTATTTTTGCCGGTTGGTCGATTTTGTTTTGTTCTACTACACTTACTAAGTAACCTCCCCCGTATGGAAATTACCTGCATACGCCAACAAATGGACATGAAGTGAGTGATCAGTGTGCATTAAAGAAGGACAGAGAAAGGGAGGGAGAAGCAATTATATTCGAGCGGTTTAGTTATCGCTTTATTTTTATTAAACAAGGGCCTTGTGCATCAGTAGACGTTATATTGGATCAGATCCTTCGCGTACTTTTACGTTTATAGAATTGTAATTTGGAATCGGTGATCGGCCTTATCTAAGCCAATGAAAACAGCGGGGACTTTTTAAGGGAGGATTTTATTATTTTTCGAATCGACGGACGAGAATGTAATGTTTGAGTGATGAATCAGTTACGAAAGGTATAACAACAATATGCGGTGTTTATTGGGATCGGTAGGAGGTTTTTAGTAATAAGGGAACATCGGAACTACTTTTCTTGTAGGATAATTTGATAGTGATAGTGTTGTTTTTCGGATGTAATCTAGGGTTTTATTTAAACACATGTATGTGCCAGAAAAATGTTCATAGTTACATAAGATAGTGGCTAATAGACTAGGCATAAGACATTTGTATGTTGCATCTGTTGTAATAACCCTTCGATATTTAAACGCAGATGAGACTTTCTGCTATAGTTTTTATATAGAATTAGATTAAAGTCTATTTCTTAATGGAAAGATACCACATTTATATATATATATATATAAACATTGTATAACACACTATTTATGAGAAAGGTGTTTGTACATATAAATATTAGTATTAACAAACTGAGTACGTTTTAACTAAAGAAAATGATCACACAGACACACACACACACATATATATATGTATATATACTATATACATGTTATGCTACAGAATATATAATTCATAGTAATTATGTCAATGTAGTTATTCATGTTTATCTTATATTATTTCTTTTCAATTCCTTTTTATAATGTTGATATAAATGCAGGTAAGTATATGGATATAACCTAAGTAAAGTACACCTAATTACATTCAATTTTTGTTACTCACTCCGCGTGCACTAATATTAGGAATATAGAAATTGTCTTTTTGCTGGTTTGTATATTTCGTATTATCGATACGAGAAAACCTATAAAACTATTTACGTATCATTGTACTGAATGAACCCAACTTAATAACAAAGAACTACAAAAGATTATTATTACAGACATACATTTAAATGGAAAAAACACGAGTTCGGTCGCCATTGTTGGAGTCTTTATGGACGTATGGCACTTAAACAGTAAAACTTGAATGCGTTATTCGCTCCACTGAATGAATATCTTACAGTTCACTTCGTTTTGTTAAGACGTATATATTATTACATTTATATTTTTTGCATTTTCTCTTTTAGTTCCTATATAACGTTTTTTTTGTGTTTTTTCATGTACTTTACTCCATTGTCTTCGCGTTTGTAAGGTATTTGATAGTGTTTTACTTTTCATGTATTGTGGACATGTGTTTTCATCGCATGCGGGTGTGTAACGTGTTGTCTGCATAGAGTCGATTCTTTTAAATTGTGAATGCTTTGTGATCTTACAGAAATGGAAATTGAGTCGATGCGAATTATTAAAATCAGTCCTCACCATATACTTTATATGTTTTAAAATACGTGTAAAACAACACATGCATAGTGCTATTTAAAAAATAAAACTTGTAACGCTAAATGATCAATATCTCTTATAAAATTATAGAGTCTATTAACGGGGATAAGAAATAAGCAATTTCTCAACGACAAAAGTGATGATATAAAGAGCTTGTATGGAGATATTTTATTTCAGTGAGTTAATGTAGTATTTCGTAAATTATTTTAAGTCTGACCTTCAATTCTAAGCTATAAAGTGTAATGTATTCATGAGGAAGTAAAATAAAACTTTATACGAATGGAAAATACACTACTTCGCTCCGTATATTTTATTGCTTAAAATTAATTCATAATATTATGTTTTTTTTTTTATTTCGGCTCAAAGGTAGACGAACTGTCAACTATTAAACTGGAGGAAAAATTCCCTATATAATATTACAAGAACAGTATAATTTTATATTATATAATTTCTGAAATATATCAATATAACTATAAACGCATTTATTACATTTTACATTATATATTACCTTATTTTTTTGGTCCCCCAACAAAAGAACGGTTACCTGTAAATTAACCTTTATCCGTTCGTCTGTTTTTCGTTCGTTTGTCTGCCCTTTTCTGAATAACTACGCCTTGGAATCTTTTGGAAATATTGCTCAAATATTAAACATTATATGAGTACAAAAATGTAACAGAACATATATTCCCGGGAAAACTACCGTTACCACTCCCCTTTCGTTTAAAAATGGCTTAAATTGACACTTTTGTGCTTATTAAAAAAAAGTGATGTGTTGAATTTTTAGAAAACTTTCTGAAAAGTTGTAACTAACTGATCTCTATATAATTCTGCTCGTTTGTACTTTACAATAACCATTGGCTGTGCCTCAGGGTATCTTTAGGGCTAATAAAAACGCCTCATTTTTTTAGACTATTTGACTATTAGACTATTAGACTGTGAATTTCTATTTAGCAGTTCTGCATAGTGTTGACCTCAAATTTAAATATGTTTAGGCCTTGGATATTTGAGCGCTAAATGGGGTGGGCAAATGGTGGACATAGTCATTTTTATGCATGGGGCAGAACTCAAAGTTATATATATTTAGGCCTAAAACTACACCGCTTTTCCTTTCATCAGGATCTGCCGTCCCCTGGGGCATTGGGGCTTAATGGGGCGGGTATGAAGCAAATGCTGAACTTAATCATGGTTTTATGTTTCATTCACTGTGCACTCACGGGGGAACAGGCATGATTCACTTGATAAACATAGATTAAATGCTAAAACATCATTATGAGTAAATAATTATATGTCTATTGTTAGGTAGGTAAAGCTAAATCGACAAAGTAAATATGTGCATGAAACACGCACGATTTCATAGGAACATATTCTTCTGTTAGTTAAACTCATTTGTCTTAAACTAACAGCACGACCTTATGTTTTCTATTAATGTCCAATTCAAAATGAAGTACAATATTTTATTTTTTCTTTCCTTGAGGATAATTTCAGTCATTCGGCAAATATACGCAGTATAGCGCAGATTCTTATGTTTACATCTTCTTGTAAGAAATAAGTATTTTATGCGACACGAGGATTCTTATTAAAAACACACTGTGACGTTTTTCACATTTATTTACTATTAACATTAGCTACACTATTCCACCAGTAACAAAATAAGTCATTGGTGGCGATTTATTCGAATTAAGCTCATTTATCTTACATAAAAAATAGGCGGCTACAATGGAACATGGAAAAAAAACATATACCAATATATGACTTTTTTCGATAAGTAGCAAGGAATTCTAAATAATATATATATGCACCTTCCGATATCGACAGTGGAATGACCTCCCAAAAACTGAAAATACATACACACTGCCTTGAACGTAAACAATATTCAAATTTAGAAAGCAACTAAAATGTCAAGTTTGTACAGAATAGCGTTCACATAGTGGCACTGTCATTGAAAACAGACTTAGAAGGAAAAACTTGAGAGATTGATCGATCAAATATTTGACATTGCCAATCTAGTGGATAAGCAACACGATTGCTGTTTCGAAACAAATTAAAGTGAAGATGTGCATTGTAAAATACCACTTAAACAAAGCGATTAGGCGCAAGACATATTCAACAGGAACTGTTCAGAAATTTTCAACAAAATTTTACTGCTTTTAGCCGCCAATGTTAAAACATCCTTCTTGCAAGTTGTTGTATAGAAGACTTTTTTCATATTTCCAAATATATTGTAACATATTTGGTAGGTGTATCCGCAGAAAATGGTAACGACAACTTCACCGCTGCTTAAAAATACTCAGTAATAATTAATTATTCGCAGATAACAGCATAATTCCCAAATCCTGTGACAGTGTCAACGAAGCTTAAAAAATCTATACTGTTGCATACACGTCACTCTTGGAAATTTTCTGCAAGGGAGACTAAAGATCAATCCTAAGAAAATAAATTATATCATTACATGGAACACTTCTAGAACAAAAGACTAATAATGAATCCGTATAATATAACAGCTGTACTGTATTTTCATTTTTACATTCATTTTTATATAGATATCTAATATATCCTGCGATTATATAGAGTTGTAAGCTACGTTGCAAAATCTGCAGGCAAACATTGTAATATGAGCGATTTTCTGCGGCGCCTCTTGTACAAGGAATGTGTGATTAAATGGCTTCAAAAAATTAAAGACCATTCTTTCAGATACAAAACCTCATCATAATATCCGCTAATCTTCATTGCCATATTGACAGCGAGAAGGTCTCAATTGAATGCGATATAGCACAAATTTGTATTGGAGCAGTCTGAACACAGGATACGCAGCCCATCGCACATTAATCCGGCGCATTTATCTGGTATTGAGGGAACTGTGTTTGGATTTAGTAAGTGTTTCGCAATATGTTTTCGCTGTCAACTATTAGAAGGATATAATCTCAGCAAGGTGGAAATCAAAATTATTCTCCGAAAAAGAAATTAGAGGCAAAACTAGCAAATCCTATTTACGTTAGCTCAAACCAATTTTAATTGGTTCCTTTAAAGCTCCGAAAATAAAACCTAAATGTAAAATACCACCAAAAAACCAGGGGGAGATTAGTGATAAACTATATCGTCGATCGCTAGCTACCTCTCAACCCAAAAGCGACGACAATTTGACAAAATTCCAACTACAAAAATAGGAACTCCCAAGAGATTTAGCAAATATTTATGTGGTCGAGATATTTGTCCCGCACGACATTCTCGTGAATTTTTCTAAAAACACTTGTTATGGCATAAAATTATGTATACTGATATAAGTCACACAAGAAACGGCATGGCGACTCATACAAGAACCCACTCAACAGCAGAATATTAACGACACCCTTATAAACCGTCTTCGGATAATTTCCTGTCATACTGAGAAACACCGCTTATACTAAATAGAAATGAAGCGGAGATGTCTAACAGGATATATTTAATTTTCTTTGTCACTAAGCATGCATTTAACACAGACCGCTTATTAATATTTCGGTCACGAATATATATGCAGAGATCAATAAAATAATTTGAAGGTGTGAATCTTACCAACTGATTTTATCACAACAATAACGACAATGTCTGATGACCAACTCGAGACCAATATCCGGCAGTGTGTTATTAGTCATCGTTTTGTATAAAACAGCAAACACCGTGTGGTTTTAGTCAACGCATTTTCTGACTTGGAATATTTTGTCTAATCTTTGATCTAAGTTGCAACTATTTTATCAATGTGATCATTTGCAAAACATAGCAAAAGAACAGTTTTAATAAATGGTAAGCCAACTAATTACACAGATAGAGATTTTTGAAAATCATGGGATCTCGAGCACATGATTCCAAGCGAACAGGGGTGCTGTATCGGCAGTGATTATAATTTCAGTCAACGAAAGAAGCTATAAACTTCTGGAAACCTAGACTAGAATGGCGAAATACCGCCACACCGTACATGCGGTCAAACATCACAAACGTCTTTTTAAACACGTACCTCCTCTATTCTACCTTGGAAAACAACAGTCTCGTCAGCAATTCTGCGAGAAGATGAACAAACATCATTCGTACATAAAAGTAATTGGCTTGAATTCCTATTATCTTAACACTAATCCCCTACTGGGATGCATTATAAGATCAAATGTTACCCAGAGATGTCTATAACTGATGGAACACCTGTTAACATCATTGGCAAAGAAACACAACGCAGATATCGTGCCCACGTAAATTTAAAATTAAAGAAGGAACTAATAAGTACATAGAACATACGAAAAACAACTGCGTTCATCATATATAAACATGTGTCCAGTCACAATCAGCAGAATCTAACAATCTTAACGTGAAATTGACTACCGCAACAACCACTAACACATGCAAACCAACTTCCTATTTCTAGTTTTGTTCTCAACCCTTGATTTTGATTGTAAAAAGAGATTGAAGCTTCAAGTGTGTTTTATACTTTGTTGCGAGAATAAAAAACACATAACACGATAACACAATATAAAAATAAAAAGCAAACTACATTAAAATTAATACACAAAGACACGGCAAAATAAACACACATATACACATGGACTGTAACTGCAAACCAATAAAATATTATGGAAAAAGAGGATTTTTCGCACGTATCTAAGGCTAAAACTTAATATGAACTGTGTTCTTGAAACACGCGCTGATGTATAGGTTCGTAACTTACCATTAATAATATTTCTGACTCTTAAACTTACAGAAAAGAATTAAACAATTTCTGTTGATATGCTTTACTACAGTACAGTTACAACTACGGATCTTAATTTAAATAAGATCTGTAAAAAGTATTCCCTGTTAAATAATGTTTAAAATAAAGACTCTTAATATATTGACATATAATTTTACAGGGGAAAAGGCCAAATTATATAGGACAATTCTGTAGAAAATGTAAGGAATTTATTTAGATTAGATAGTAACTTGAAAATCATAATCACAATTAAAAAAATATAAACAATTTTATTGATGTATTGATTTTTAAATAGGAATACTTTTTGTACTTTCTTTTTTTTTACATAGGCGTCAACACTTATCAAGGCGGATATGCCACTTAAGGATAAGGTTTAAAGAGTGTAGAGTAGTCAAAAGGACAATATTGTAATGGATAGTAATGAAAGTTCGGTAAATTTGTTAACTTAAGTGGAACGGCTCATCAGAAACTTGTTCACGTTGGACTTGAAGACACCCATATTATAGACAGCTGGAAAGCAGGAACTCTAAAGACAATTCCACGGGCATGCAGTTCTAAGAAAGAAGCTTTGATCATGGAATCTATGTTTAGGTTTAGGCACATATAAAGAGTGTGGAAAATTATTGATAATGTTTTCAGCTAGTCTAGTGTTTCTTGTGAAAGTTTATCAGCATTAATGTATTGGTCAATGCAAAACTAATTTTTAGATAATTTAACTAAATTAAATCCAGATTGAATGGTTCTAGATTCCTAAATAAAAGTATATAATAATAAAAATAATAATAATAATAATAATAATAATAATAATAATAATAATAAAAATAATAATAATAATAATAAAATTAATAATAATAAAATCAATAATTAAAAATATATGAGGCACAGACACTTAATGAAAGTGTTTATATATATATCCTAACGATTTTGATATGATTTATTCCTTAATTCATATTTGCTTTAATGATTCATGGAATCTACGTTTAGGTTTAGGCACAAATTTTGTTCCATGTGTGCTGGTGGTCATGTAACGGCAGTGGGTGTTTGCGCATTCCTCATAGACGTTGTCTTTGAAACGATGATTCCTATGAAAATGTATCTGCCTAAGATTTGTTTCATCAGTATAAACTATGACTCACACTATCACAAGTTGGTGATTCCACGGTCAGTACCTATAATTGGTACCCCCTAGTCTCTTACACTATCTTCTCGAAAAGCTAGCCGTTAACATTTCATTTATGACCCTGGTTTAAAAATTACAGCCATTCAGTTGCTAACTATGCTGTGTGAGTTCAGCTAAATTGGAAAATTAGTATGCATTTAATATTAACAGTAGCGCCTTACTTTTTTTTCTATTGTGCTTAATTAGATAAAAAGACGGATTTATACTGACTATTAAAACACTTTTTGAAATGAATCTATTAGAAAAAATTATATACGACTCTAAAATCGTTTTAACGAATATAACAAAGGCGCAACGACCTATTTTCTCTCAAGTTCTACACATCAAGTGTGTTAGTTTTGAATATTAATTTCAACATAACCTGTAATTTTATTCAAATAAGGCCCAATTACCACTTTTATTATTAACATTCTAAGTAGAAGTTAGTTCTTAGCTTTTTTAATCTGTCCTGGCTTTTAATCACTAAAACAGTAACATATGATTTGCGATTCTATAAGTATGATAAGTTTAAATATCGGAGTAATATATACAAATAGTAACTATAAGTTAAGGAAATTCCCTACAGGTACGAGACAGTATTAAAACGAGGCATATAATCGCATAGATATCTCCCTTATCATAATTTACTATTTTGAATACAACATATATAAGGTTTAATAATCTGCCAGACAAAATAAATCGATGTAAATACGTATTTACATGAGTTTTTACCTTTTTGTGAGAATATTGGTAAATCGCAGAATTATCTTTCAGTGAGATATGGTTATTGGGTTGGAGGTAATCCATCCTTCTATTAATTCGAATGTAAACACACATTTTCCAAATGTTTTTTGAATGAAAAACCACAAATATGAGTAAAATTATACGCTATAGTAAATATGTTGTACTAATGATTTCTATGTTATACCCCCGATTTATATGGTTTTGGTAATCTGGTTATTCCCTCTGCAATTCCTGTTTTTACTATCGGAATAGTCAAATGCCGTAATCCTAAATTAATCCGCCTTTTTAGAAAAGTATTCATTAATTACTATAGCATACTTATTAAGAGTATAACTTATATTGTACTTTTTCTCTCAGGATTAAATTCATTTTAACTGTTATATACACTAGCCGCTTTGTTCACACGATGTCTAAAACTCACTAAATAATTTTTAACTTAATATGATTTTTATTTTGGATAGCTTTCTCTAATTTAAACACAATCTGTCTAACACATTTGTTAACGTTTTACGAAAAATGAAAAATATAAAGAATCTTTACTAATGATAAATAACGTATTTTAAATGTTGCGCATTTTCAGCTACGAGTATTTATACTCTTTCCAAAATATGATTCATGACAGATTGCAGCATGTCTGGATTGCGATTTTTCTCCCTTATTTTGTGTTTGATATTGGCGCTCAACTTTCGTCGAAAGGTTTGGTGTTTCTTAACACTGACCCTTTCCTTAAGATATCCAAAAATGAAAATAAGTAGGGGCTAGTCAAGTCTGGGGAACGTGGTGACCATTTGATATTGCCATAGCGAGATATAAATTTTTCACCAAGGCATTGCCTGATTTTGATAAAATAATTTCACGACTTGCGTACGTTGTTCAATGCTATACTTATCCACAATTTATTGGCAAAATATTATCTGTAAAATATCTGTATTAGAGAAGAAAGTATTATTAATAGTAAAATGGCATATACTTTCAACCATTCAGTGACTTTTGGGGCACACTGTACTTTCTCGCTGGTGCTGTTTGCTAATTACCTTAGCGTTAGATCGTCTAGTCACCTATATAAATTGGTGAGGCAGTTACTTTGGTAGGCGTAATTCATCTAAAACTTGTAAATTTTCCTCAAACAGAAATATATATATATATATATGCATAGCAGTAACTATCGCTATTATTTTGCAACTACTTTCTCTGTAAAATCGAACAATACCCCTGACATGATCGATGTTTTTTTTTCGTTATAAAAACTCGATCCCTGTTATATATTGAGTTTAACTCATCGTCTAACCGATTTGATTTGATGAAGAATTCCATTAATAATTATCCAGAGTATGAATCTATTAATACAAGTTATTTTTAGTTCAAGGTCCCGCATATTGCGCAATCATAAAAGACGAAAATAAAGCATATTGATTTAAACAAATATTCAGACACAATTATTGATTTTTATCTAATGCATTTTCTGATTATTCACTTTGTTTCTTTGATGTCTCTGTGATCTATTCAAACGTTTATTTTATTTGCAATAGCTATCGTTATATGCATTTCTCGTTTTGTTCATAATAAAAAAAAATCTACAAGAGAAAGTGTAAGATTTCGCTAATATCTTAAATATTGATAGAATATTGTTGTACTGAAATTCTCAAATTATATCGGAAATCATTTCTAAGCGAAACTCTTAAAGGTTCACATCATTCATTTATCTAAATTATCGTTTATCGTATCTAATTACAAGATGTTAAATAAACATAAAAATATATGAATATTAACATATTATCAGGATTGATTGCGTTTCAAACAGATGGAATCTTTCCTTCAGATAAATTATTGTTTATATTCTATAAATAAATTTCCATTAATTTTATTTGCTGTCTCTCTTACGAATTCGTACTATTTAGACTATAGTTTCTCAATTCACGTTTATCATGCTAAGAAATGAGTCAAACATCCCAATTGATGGGGTCGTTTTTAGGGGATTTTAATACATATAATGCTGGATATATTTTATAGATTTTAATAATATAAGGAATACCCGAAAAGACTAAAACGAAAAATCACAATACTAAAATCCAAGAATCCAAAAAATAAATATCAAAATAGAATGAAAGAACGCCTACCCTTATTTCAGAAGAGCTGGCCCCCTCTCCTCACACATACACATTAGTAACGACCTCGGATCACAGTCGCCTTCCTAAGAAGGCAAATAACCTCATAACACTATAAAAAATATACACATTCCAACACCAATAAAAGCAAACGCACACACGCGCACACTAGCGCGCATACACACACATACACACACACCCTACACCACCCTAAAGGAAAAGAAAAAACATTAGCAGATAGAGAGTGCGACTACAACTAGGTCAGCGGCCACCATCGACTAGCCCAATAAAAGAGTAATAAAAATTGAGCATGCCAATGAATAATAAACACTTAAAAGCCTCCACTCCTTGAGAAAACTTCAAATTAACTAAGAAAATTGCCATTTTTACATCTCCAACACATTTAAAAATAATTTCTGACAAGGACACTTCACAGAACGTCTGAAACGCGCGTAAAAACGATTTCAATGACTTAAAAACATTATTACAATGATCCAACCATAATTCTCGATGAAGAACCAAGACACGGAATAATAAAATAATGTTAAAAAATACACATTGTTGGTGACTACTCGTTTATTAAAATATATATGCATATATATATATATATATATATATATATATATATATATATATATATATATATATATGTATATATATATGTATATTACTTAAAAGGAAAATGCCACATATATATAAATATATATACATATATACATAAATACATATATATATACATATTGAAAGGAAAATGCCAGTTATATATATATAAATATATATATATATATACATATTAAAAGGAAAATGCAACTTATGTATATATATAGTCATATATATATATGCATATATATATTTAAAGGAAAATTCCACTTACTCCGAACGCGTAACAAGGTTGACAATTTATTTAAAATAGGAGAGGCAAAACGTTTTCAATAATAAAAAAGTGCAACGTGTGAAATTGTGAACGTATGTTCGTAAACAAAAGCTCTATCGATCGAACCAAGGCGGGCCACGTTATCATGTTGCAAATTTTGTTGTTTTTTTTTTAAATCAAACAATCGTGCTTTCGCGCATGTACAATTAACAAACAGTGTCGAATCCAGCATTTTTACTATACCTCTCTTTTAAACAAAACAACATTTCTACATACGAATAATTAAAGATTTTTGTAATTTTTCAATATTACGGGTTTGCGAGACCATCTTTCTTACGCGATAAGGATCATGCTGGTTTGCTTGTACTGACAAAAGATTTTAGCGGGCACAATTACAAACAGCAAACTCAGGTTTATGAAATAGATGTTAGTGTACAGATGTCCATATATACATATATATATATATATATATATATATATATATATATATATAGAGAGAGAGAGAGAGAGAGAGAGAGAGAGAGAGAGAGAGAGAGAGAGAGAGAGAGAGAGGGTGCCCCCCCCAAAAAAAAAACCGAGGACATTCAATTGTTTTTCTGGGCATTTTACAGTCAACGAAGAAAAAAAGGCCAAATACCATAGGGTGTTGATTTGAGGTTTTGAATATAATGAACTAGTTATGACCAAAGCGTCATTGAATTCGTAAAAACACCAAATAAGAGTTGGGACCCATTTTTTGGGTCACCCTGTATACGTATATATATATATATATATATATATATATATATATATATATATATATATATATATATATATATATATATATATATCTATATATATATATATATATATACACATGTGGATACATATATATATATATAGAGAGAGAAAGAGAAAGAGGAAGAGAGAAAGAGAAAGACAGCGAGCGAAAGGAGAGTATGAAGAGCTATAACGTCGGAAGTTGTACCATTAAACCATGCGACTATTTGCGCTTTAGAATCAGTTTCCGTCAGATTCACTACTGTTTTATGTGCTTCTTCCAAGAATGAAAGTTAGCTCCTCTTGGGCGTTATGACCGCTCTGTGTCAAACGGCGTTTCAAATTTTGAACCTTCTGTTTATTACTCTTTGTCGCGAGTGTTTGCATTGATATACACACAACTATGCTCCACTCTGATAGAAAGAGAGACTCTCTATTTTCTGTTTTATTGAGCTTGTATTATAGATTCCCAATAATTTGAATATGTTCACTGAATAGTTCAGACATTCTTTACGCCCGTGTTCTTTATGTATTTATTGATACGTTTTTTTTACTAATTTATATATTAAAAAAAAAACTTTTATTAATTTCATGATGGATTATACTTTACATTGATGTCATTTAAATTTAACTAACTATATTTTATTTGCCCAATGCTTTTTATTTTGAAAGAAAATTCCAGTCTGTGCACACACACACATATATATATATATATATATATATATATATATATATATATATATATATATATATATTGTAGTATTATCGGATTCGACGAGTATTGCAATCTCAATTTACTAACTTAGACGAAATTTATGATTGTAGAAATGTGTACCTATATTTCTCTGCATGTTATTTTTACCCAGACATTGACGAAGTATTCTTTCCTTGAATTGTGTTTCTTTGTTCCCAACCTAAGAGTATAAAACATATTAAAAGGGTTCAAAAATGTGTTATGTTCTACTTTGGATTTAATTACTAATAATGTTTGATTGTATTATTTAATAAAAGGCTAATATTTATTAGACATTTTTCAAACCTTGTAAATGAACTTATTTATCTAAAGTGTACCTTACGAATTTACATACAATTTACAATTTTTCTTAATTTTACATCATATTTTCTGCTATAAGAATCAATACATGTTAATCTTACGAATAGAAAAAATACGAATAGTAATAAATATTAAATAGTAGAAACAAGAATAGAAAAATTAATTTAAACAGAATGGAAAAACATACTTTTCGCTATCGAAAATTAGGTTCTATTACTCCGATACCGATATTCGAAAAGGTATATATATATATATATATATATATATATATATATATATATATATATATATATATATATATATATATATATATATATGTAGATATGTGTGTGCGTGTGTGTTTCCCGACTTGAATAAGGTATCAGATTCAAAAGAACGGTTTTAAGAAAAGAATATTCTCTTTTACTTATATATGTATATACTTTAATATATATATATATATATATATATATATATATATATATATATATATATATATATGCGTTTATAAAAAATATGTGTTCGCCCTCTTAGATCTGTGTGTGTCTATCCCGTATTTCTTTTCAATTTATTTATATGGTCAAAAATGGAAATTGCATAGTGAAGATTAGCTAGCGTATATAACACTGACGTGATTAATTTCTTTCTCTTGATAAATTTGATTACAAAACTATAAAATCAATAGAAAACCGTTCCCTGTTCTATTGTTCATCTTTCGGTGCTTTTCAATGATTTATGACGGACATGCCCAACAATTTCCAAAAGGTGCATGGAGAAAAACTGATGATTCACTGTAATATATGTACGTCTTGCATCCAGTTACATGCTTTTTTTATTGATCGCATATTATGAAGCAAGCTTCCTATCCATTTATCAAAACATACTTTCAGTAAATCTCGATGAATATACATCGAATAATTGGACATATCTATATTGGGTTGGGAAATGCGATAACTATTCAGTATGAATGTGTTTGTATAAATATACTCGTGCACATAGGTTTATAGAAGAGTAGTTCTGCATCTAAAGCTGACCATTTTTTTATTTTTAAAACATTGAAGATACATGAAGACGGGAGTGGTACCAGAAAAGATGAGCGAGCAGTTCTACTTCAGAATGTATCTTTTTATATAGTAAATAAATTCTTAACGTACTTTTTCCATGACTACTCTGCGACATGACGCCTAGCAATAACAGCGCGTGCTTTCTCCGAGGCTCATATAGTTATATCTGTAACACAGAAATGAAAATTTCAGATCAGAAATCCATACGTACGGGTATCTAAACGGTGCAATGTTCAATATCCTTTGTCCTATGCATAATATGTTCGTATATTGTATATTATTTTCCAAAGTTGTTAAATTTAAGAGTGATGAAAAAGTGTAATGGAAAACGCAGTTTGGGAGAGGCATTTATTGACCTGGACAGAATACAAAGCTGGACTGGGTGTGTTTGTGGAGCATCTGTTACTAACATTTGAACCTGGTTAATAGACCAATAAAAAGCTTAAAAGCAAGGCAAAAAGTGGAAACTATCGACCACTGTACCAAGTAGGATGTGCAAACCGGATAATTGTTTGATTCACCAGTTTTGAGATGTTTCCTTCGAGCCTAAACAAGGCCTTTATAATACAGTACTAAATGGAAACAAATATGAGGTTAGTAGCACAGGTGTTATCTCAGAATTTTCCTCCTTCTAGATAAATTAAAAAGTATACAGATATTTCACTGCGATAATGGGCACACCGCGCCTTGATTATAAGCCAGCAAGCACCCACCAAGGAAAACGCATAATCAGTGGCTATTAAAAAATATATGTGCATGTATATATATATATATATATATATATATATATATATATATATATATATATATACATTACTTGATTCCTCCAGCCTTGACAGACGTGTTTTAAATATTCTCTCCAGTGCTTTTTCTTTTAATGATTTGGAATTCATTCCATTGGCGATTTTTCCAGGGAACTCTGCCTTTTGGATCATTTTGGACCATTTGGAACTTACACATTGGATTGGAAATTTTTAATTTGACCGTTTTGGATTTTACCATTCTTGGATGTTTCCCCCTTCACCGGACTATCCATTTATGTTAAATCTTTTTATCATTTTTCTCTTACCTCCTATTCCCCTTACCTCACTATTTTTTTACCAAGTAAGATCTGTGACTTACTTGTAGTTTCATTAAATACTTTTACATGCAAAATCCGATCCCGCATTTTGCTAATTCCTGTCCTCTGATGAGAAGGAGAGTATTTCTTCGAAACTCCGCGGAGTAAGGACTATCCACCTATCTTGTGCTTCCTTTTTAAAATTAAATATGTTTTTAACTCTTTTTCAAGATGTATTTTAACATGTTATATTAATCATCGGTTCATATATATACATATATATATATATATATATATATATATATATATATATATATATAAATGAACTCATTTTTCCCGTCTGATTTTGACAGTAATAGGATTAAAAATCAAGATATTTCATGCAAATATAATATGCACAAACGGCAGAACAATATCTGAGGTGTGTTATAGGCTTATCATTTCTCAAATTCCTCGATAATCCTAGATTTCTATACTTTTTCTGCTGAGAAGTCACGGCCAAAATCTGTTAAGATCAATGGAAGTGGTAAAATATTTTCTCTCTAATAAATTCCTCCTCCCCCTTCCACCACTTAACACCGTTTGGGGATCGTTCACAAGGAACAGTTGAGAAGAGAACACCGGTTTGGCTTCGTAGTTCTTTCATGTGAAGTTATTTAAAATCACTAAACTAAGCTGCAGTGCTCTGTGGCGTAGTGGTTAGCGTGCTGGACAATTCACATTATATTTTCACGTTCGCGCCGACCTACCGTAGTCGTTTTTTTTCCTAAACAACTGGAATGGACTTTTCTTGGTGGCCGAACTGTTAACGTTGCAGATGTTTTTTTTTTCACACTTTATTTTCCTACTTTTACTCATGACTCCGGGTTTTATCCTTCCTACTTACCTACCATAACATTTTTTAAAACTCACCCCGTCCCGGAAACAAACACTCGGGCAACGCCGGGTACCCCCGCTAGTATATATATATATATATAAATATGCACACGGATTACATGCATAGATTAAGATATAAATAAGAATGTAAGTAGTAACAAACATATATTGCTTCTGTTCTTCCAGTTATGTCGACAAAGCTGGTAGGAATACTCATAGATTCTGCATGGTTTATTCTCTAACACATACAGTCAAGCCCCTAATCCATGCCTTCACGGATAGACTTTATTATATAATAATTTCCAACAGAAAATTTCGAGATAAATAGCTAAGGATATCAACCATATTGTAATATTGGTAGCGTCACACTAAATACGTTAACAAAACTTTAATAGCTGTTAATAATAGTTTAAAAAAAACGTCGGATTGGGAAACCATTTTGGGACACATAAGAGATGATTTATGTACCAAATTATTAGCTCTCCCTGCTAAACAATATACTAAGTAGTACAAATACATGTAGCAAATACTGGATGGAAGTACTTGTTACCAGACGTAGTACTAATATATATTTGTACTTTAAATTGTACAGCTGCCTTAGCAAATAGTTTCAAGCATTCCACCGATTAGTCCACTAATATTTAAATACATTTAGAAGAAAGTTTGTAGAAGCTTACAATAAATGTACGAGTTAATTAATAGCTGCAAACTAAATTATGACCGAATTGATTAAGAATCTTATGGAAATTCAGAGATATGAGTTTGTTATTTCTGGAAAGTAATTATAGTAAAATGACTAATAAACAATAAAACAATCTTCCCTATCTAGAAAACACCAATGTCTTTTTACGGCGATCCTAGTAACTCATTTGCTTACTTGTCTGTATGTCTCTAACCCCATATTACACCACAGAAACAATTCCTCACGAATTTCCCTATACGGACATAAACCTCATTCGTAGATCAAAAAATCACCCTTTTTATATATGTGATATTATAAAAATGTAAACACTTGTAAGGCTAACAAATTTCTAAAACATGTTCTACTGAAGTTAGCATAGTTTTCCCTACGCGCTTCAGCAAATTCTAAGGCGAATTCAGCTATCATTCTAGTGCATATCTCTATTAAAATATGAAAGGATTTTATTAACCAAGCAATAGTCAACCCTTTTCTACATGTTTTTTTTTCCTGACCTTTAGTATAAATATAGACAGATCTGTTTTACTAAATATAATTAATCGGTTATCTATATACGCATATACTAGACAAAGGAGACTAGCGTCCTAGCTATTGATATATCTAAAGTCTTTGGCATGGGTTGCTATAAAGGGTTTCACACAAAAAAGACATCCTATAGTTTTTTTTTTCTAAAGAAACAGTTGACATAATCAGATCCTTCCTATATATTAGAAAATCCCAGGTTGTTTTCTATGAGTTTACGTCTTAAAAACGTGCTATAAGTTCCTCCAGGATTCGAGCCTTTTTAGTTTTATTATTTCTGATACTAATAAATTACTCTCCAGATAAAATTTTGTCTCATGTAAGTATATTTGCTAATTGCACTATGCAATATAATAGAATGGATGGAAAAATAGACTGACCCATATCTATAGCAATTGCAAACACCGTTGAGGGCAACGTGCTATTTGAGCACGAATGATGCTACAAATACACGGTTATATTTATTTTGATCACGACAAGCCTCTTCTCATTGACAACTACAAAAAGTATCCATAATAACCGATTTCCATGGCAAATAAAACACTACCAGAGAATCCATATATCAGACTTTTCAGCTCAATATTTACAGGCAACATAATTTGAGGCGTTTCCTGCCAGAGATGCGACACCGCCAATTACTTGAATATCCGTTTTCCATGGTACTTCATTCTTCCATCCGTACTCCATATTTTGAGGTGGTCGACTTAGCGATATCTCTTCTCCGCCCTGGCGAGAGTTGTCTCTTGAAATAACATAGAGAAAAATAACATGTGTTCAATAGCTAAACCGTCTCTGGGGTGATGCGCCAGACGGGAAGAGACGTCTTGGGCCAGTAACCAATAACAGCTGAGGACCATGTTAGGGCATGTCACCCAATGGAAGCCGGCATTAGTTGGTGCCACGGTGTCAGCGTCAGGTTTGTAAACAGTGAGATACCCCCAGTAATTCTCCACCGAATTTGTGCTTTTTCCTCATTGCAGCACACTCATTCCAACCGCGCGTGAAGTATAGCCTGTTGTGTAATGATAAACCCGTAAACGTTGAGAAAGTTTAGAAAACTGGAGAATAGCAAAGGCTAAACAAGCAAGAACAAAGAAGTTATATTTGAAACCAGTAAGTTTCAGCATTGTTACTCACCATTTAACTGCGGATGTTTTTACGAAATAAAACTGGACAACATAAAGGAAGTATATCGTAAATTTCGGGTAATTGGCGAGTTCGACTAGAAAAATGCGTACATTTCAACGTTTCTAAGTAGTGTAGAAGTGAAGCCTTCTCGTGTCAAGGATAATAGGCCTCGTTGACAGAAATGGCGAATAATTTATACGATGATGTACGCAAATAGATTGCATGGTGTTTCAGAAATACTTTTTAAAGCATACACGATACCAAATGAAAGTGTGTGACCACTGTGTTTGCCAAACAAAGCTCCGCAAGTGTGATTCTACCAGACATGCAGTTCCATCAGCAACAAATAGTGATGAACGAAGGTTAGCAGTGATAGAATACATTGGCAATCCGTCTAAGATATCGAGCCAATATAGTAGAGCAAATTGTACCCACATGAAATACCTGCCTCCTGGAAAGAATACACATTTATGTACACATTGTATTTCGATTTGTTAAAAGATATTAACAATGTGGTTGAGACTGTTAATAACAATTTGTAGTGTCATAAGTAAATGAAGTCGTAAAATAAAACCTCTTTCCAAGTCTTTGTTGAATAAAATTCACAGCTACTAAATCAAGAGTGAAAGAACTCAGTATTTTAAAGAAAAACGTACACGTGCAAAATCACATTGCAAAAACTGACTTTGCATATATATTTTCTGTTAATCAGGAACAACCAAACAACTTAAATGAAAATATTTTAAACAGTAAGAATAAAACAATTTAAAGGAACATATAACACTCTCCCCCAGTTGTAAAAGAGATTGTAACTAGTTATTTTTTGTTTTATAAATCCATTCGCTGACTGGTCTGCGAATTCTGTTTGATCGACGTGGAGGATGTTTGCTATTCGAAGGACCGGTGGTCCTCTGGAAAGGCGGCTTCTCATGTTTCTGACTATTATAGTCAAATTCATTTTCTGTATTAGGCGTAGTACTAACAGGACTTGTTTTGATCAACTAGGTCGGGTCTGCATTTGTAATGTCGGCTTGAATATTTTTAGCAGGATTTTGAGGTCTATCACAGCGGGGAAAACGTATGATTAAGCACGAAAGTTAGCTTTTTCTAAAGCCCTAACACATTGAGTAGCCTCTTTAAGAATGATCGTATCAGTTTCAAGTAGTCTAGCAGGTATTACTGGCTTTGAACCACATCATAGTGAAACAAACCTCTATTGCGATTTACTAAATAATAAAATACGCTTAGTAAGGGAAGAAAACTTTAGTTTAAAAAATATAAACTTGCGGATGAAAATAAGCAAACACAATTTACAGGTAGGATACGATGCTCAGAATTTTTTAAGGTCTGTAAATATGACAATGGCTAGACATTTGCTGCATTGTGTTTGGATTTGTAACAAACACTGTCTACTCTCAAGCTGACTAAAGGAGCCCATACTACCTACGTAAGCGTTGGGCATAACATTTTTGTATACATGACATACCAACAGGAAATACATCCATGTATTTGTTTGATGAATCCACGAGTAAAAGATGAGTAGAAGAAACAGCTAGCTGTCTGCTACATTGTATCGATACTTCTGTAAACATTACTCACAAACATTGTGTATTTTTGTCACAAATGTTGTGAACAAAATAAAAATATTTATATGGGTCTAACTTATTTTCTGGAATATACGTGAAAGTAAATTAAACAAAACTGACCACATTTTTGGTGTTTGTCCCCTTCTATTTGCCTTGTAAAAAGGATTTAGTAAACATATGAAAAAAGTAAGAAGTGTTGAAATTTATTCCCAGCTGAACTAGGCTGAGTATATCAAGGTATGTTGTCAAACAACACCATTCACGTCAATTAACATGTTAAGAGTTGTAAGTGCTGTAAGATTGCAAACTCAGATCACTTAGAACGTAATTGATAAGCCTATTTTTAATGGTAATGTGTGTGTTTATGTTGACGCCTACAAAAAATGTTTTGGCATCAGCAGGATTCTTATTCTTTCAAATTGAAGAAGGTAAATTAAAGCCTTAGTAAAATCTCGTGTAGGACATTACCCCCGTAATTCACAACACCTGTGCAACATAATGATAAAAAGATGTAGATTATCAAGGATATTTTAACTTTAATTTCGTCTTACCACAGACATTTTATGTTGGCCCTGATTGCTAAGCCAGAAGTCCTGATGGACCCATCTTTTGTTAATGACAATAATGACTCCGACCACACCCTGCTTCATTACTAAAGCTCACCTAGACCTCCCCCCACACAAAAAAGTTTACGAGCAGAAAATAATCAACAGTAGAAAGTAAGTCTCACATTTAACATTTTGGTCTTTGTTCGTTTTTATATATTTTTTCATAACCGGTTTCCTTATTTCTATAATTGTGTAAAAGTGTAATGTAAACGTTTATAAGTATATAAGTATCTAGAATATATATAGAATGATTTACATATAGAATGACTCCAATAAAGCATTGACATGTGCATAAATAATTATTTTGTGCCGGACTACTTATTGTCTAACTATTACTTTTTTTATTTTAATATATTGTACAGTCATCCTTATCGATGCTATGGGTCATACCGGTATCTTTTTCTGTGTATTTAACCATGATCTTAATAGATTAACTTACGATACTTGATTGTAAAACACATTGATAGGCGCATAATTCATTAGTTTATCCCAATTTCCATGTTGTCAAAAGTTTAGCAGCGATTACTCAAAACCTGACATTGCATATTCGCCTGTCTGAAACGGAGGGCCTCAATTGGTACGGCTACGTTGGCGATGCCACTAATTCTGGAGTGTGATATAGTCACACATTAAAGCATTATACATTTTAGGAAATTAATTTTCTCTCATGGATGGGGTATTTTTTTACTATATCTGGGCTTGCAAGTATACAAATGATGCCCCACTCTTATAAAGAGTCTAAAGACTCTAAAATATAATAGGTAACGCATTATTAATCACGTTCTAAACAAATGTCACATCATCATAATATGCCATATTTGTGCCGGTGTTATAAGTAATTAAATGTGTCGTGGTTCGATGAAGTCGTAGCGCCTGTGAAATGTCGACAAAATATTCCAAACGTACTCATCGAGCAGCAAGACCCACCGCAATATTCTAATATATCTTAAACCCTCTGAACAATACACCTCGGAATTTCCCGGTTTTCTGCTGACATCTGTAAACATGTAAAGCGTAATTTTAACAGATATCTCGCTGCTCTCCTTTTCATGCTTTCATCTCAATCACGGTCACAAATAATAGCCTGCCATTAAGAGTTTATAATTCAAAATAGATTACATTTCATATATATTTAGACCATATTCATTTATAATACATGTACCTATATAAACTCAGTGAAGTCCTGTTTTCGATTTCAATTGCAAAAATTATAAATAATTGATTTGCAATTTAGCTAAGTTTTACATGAATTCGCCAGAATAATTGATTTGTGTTAAAAGTATTCATTGCACGAGACATAATGTATTTGGATGCAACTATCAGTTAGTAATAAATATAAATATTCTGATCGAACAAACAACTCTATTGTATCTATTGGAAATCAACTTCCAAAATATTCGTTAATAGATACACGTTCTATTACTCGCACGTAATAAAACTTAGTTAAGCCACATCGCTATAGTTGTCTAAAGTAATACTTTCCTTTTTTTGTAATCCACCCTAAATCTTTATACGGCACTGCGAATTGAATTTATATTATGACTAGAATTATGCATGCACGGCCTGAAGATTTTATCTTACTACAATAGATATTAACCATGGGAGACGCAAAGAAAGATAGCCCCGTCACAAATGTGCGTTAAAAGCCGGGATTTTTCAACCAATTTCTGTTAAAAATAACTGCATTGAGAATGCAGTAGCACATATTCCGCATCTAAAAAAATCGCTCGTTTATATAGTATTACTTGCTTCTCTTTAGCTTTTCAACATTTGAAAGGATTTGAAACAACTTTCACACGCAAAATCGCAAACTAGATTTCAATGTATGTCATGATTCATCGCTGACAAAATGCAGTTACAATGATGGCAATATTGGAGTAAAAATACATTTTCCAGCGATCATATTGTACCGCTCTTGTCCTCGTAGTTGTGCAACTTTGTTAGTTTCAAAAAAGGGAAAAGCCTTTACGTTTAAAACGATCTTCGAATTATTGTGACATTTGGGAGAACTACAAGGTCACTCCAAAGAAATAGCACCTGTGACATAGCGGCAGATGAAGAAGCTAATGATAAGGGAAATTCCTCGCTGACAGGCACTTACGTTTAATAAGATTAGTACCGGATGTTGTTTTTTGCTGAAAACCATAGATAAATGCATTATAGCGTCAATATATCAAGGGTAAAAAATGTAGCTGGTAAAATAGTAAGATATTCATATGAACTTATCAACTAGGTCAAGGTACTATTATGGATAATTATTCCATAAGGAGGGTATTTTTTCTCGTTTGGCTCGTCGGTCTCAATATTTAGCTCGAATGTTTATACGATTGACTACCGAAACCTAGAAATTGTCACTCTTTTTTATCTTTAAGGCTGGAGCACTTGGAAAACCATTTGCAGTTGAATCACAACAATTATATATATATATATATATATATGTATATATATATATATATATATATATATATATATATATATATATATATATTGTTGTGCTTTAACTGAAAATGGTTTTAAAAGTGCTCCAAACTTAAAGATATAAAAGACTGACAGTTTTGGGAGAGGTGCTAGACTAGCGGAACTGATGAGTTGTGATACAACGAAACAGGACTGTATGTCGATTACTACATATATATATATATATATATATATATATATATATATATATATATATATACATATTAAAATTTAAGTGTTAGAGGAACTCTAGTTCTAAATAATAGAGCAAACTATTTACTTAGAGTATTTTTTTTTATTATGTGGCTCGCTATTTGACGAAACAGTATTAAATGTAGATCGTAATCAATCAAACACTACTGTGATAAAGTGTTAGTGTTAGTCATTTAGGACTGGTTTAAACATTCACCCCTCGCTTATTTTGTAGATAAATTTAAAAAAAATGGAGTTCATGGGGAACCTTCTCAGCTATATTGTGAAATAAAAATATTCAATTTTCGTTATTTCAAACAAAATTTATTATAAAATTACTGGTGTAAAAAAAACCCTCAGAATTTGTAAGTAAAATGTTATACGGTTCTCTCTACTTAGCTGTTTGTTACCATGGTAAATATTTCACCATTGCCATTAAGATACGGTTTCTTCTGATTGGATGTTTGTTACATAGCACCTTTTTAGTCGCTGATAACTTAATAAATCGTAGCGGGAATGTCGCCCGCATGCGATATTATTTGATTTATATAGTAAGAGTTTACAAAAGTGATTCTGTTTGCCATGCTAGGACTGAGAATATTCGCTTATGGCGTTCCCTGTTTATTCTCTTTTATTTTTGCCCCTTATTTCTGTTTGTTTACTTAATTAATATTTTATTTGATTTTTAGTCAATTAAAAAAAATGGAGAATAATTTATTTTAGGGATACTTTACAATTGATGAAATATTGGATAACCAAAAATCAGAAAAAATTATTTAAAAAAAAACTGGAAAAAATCATGGATACATTGCAAAATGCGACCATAAAAAGTAGTAGGGTTAAGATTAAGGTTAGTAAAATAAATGGAAGAGCTGTTATAATTAGGGGAAAATGCAGGATAGGCCTAGAAAAATCAATACATTTATAATTGAAAATATTGATGCATTCAGAATATATATATATATATATAATGTTAAATTAAACTGACATATTTAAATGTACATATTTATTATATTTTAATAGAATATCTTAATTTTTCCTTTTCAGCTTTTACAAATATTCGTGCGTTTACTTATATAAACTTCATCTTCACCAACTAACGTCTCATGTTAACATCCCCCTATATAACATAGTATATAGCAACGATCGACAAAGTGTGTAATCTTCTAAGGTAGTATATTTAAGGTGCAAAATAATGTATTTTTTACGCTCAACTTCAATTCAAAAACCGACATTATTTCTGCACCAACCTAATTAATATACCCATATATAGATGAGGATATGTTCCAAATTGTATGTTACTTGATTTCTCAGTGTTTTTTAAAAAATGTAAAGCGCATAAAATTCATTTATAAGCCAAAATATTACGCAATATGGGGTTAAAATATATATTTATTTCTTTAAAATTGATATTTTTGCTTATATCCGCCATCATAGGGATTATGTACATTTTTTCGTTTCCTTTATTCTCACAATAGATGTAAAGTGAAGAATACTGTTTTCCATCCGCAGCGACATTTTCTAATGCCGAAAGATTACGTTTGACTCACGTGATAGGAATGTAAAAGCTATGCTGTCCGATGATAGTATATAGCAACGATTGATTAATTGTAAAAGTAACTGCAAATAATGCAAGTGCATACTTATGTTATTGGTTGTCTCTTCGTCATGAAAAATATACCTAATTTAATATAATCAATTTAATTGTTCTAACTCTGTTCTTCAATCCCTGATGATTGGTAAATGAACCTTCAATTAAAGCGTCTCCATTTTATATAAACAGGGCGAGACACTTTGTAGAAATATTGAAACGATTGAACAAAGTGAGGCAACTATTGCTGCTGTTACTACTCTTGCTGCTCCGGCTCCAACTCCAGCTCCCTTTCTTATCTGATTCATTAAAACCTTTCCAAATGTGTGTTAAGGGAAATTAACTTAAAAGTTTACAAAGAAATATTAAAATAATTAATAAAAAAAGATATACCATCATTGACAGAGATGCAGATAGATTTGTAAAATCAATTATAGTAAAAAAAAAACAATAAAAAGACAAGCGTTTTCCTTAGCAAAATGTTTGAAATGATTGTAAATGTCCGTTTTTGGTGGAAAAATACATTTTTTAAAATCCAAAACTAAATGATTGATCCATACATTCATTTGTATATGATGCAATATGTACTTGTCAAATATTGAAACGATGAAAAAAAAGGCCAAATTTATATACTCTATCTCTAGAGAAAAATAAACGTGTTCTCTGCTGGGCATAAACAACTAATATGTGTAATTATTTCCCGAATAAAACGCGTTTTATCAATGTGAGGAAGTTTGAGCAAGTACACCTCAAGTAATTCTAATACCAGCCCTTATAAAAAGAATCCAAATATAAAGCTTTAAATGAATTTGATAACAATTAAAAATTCAGTGTTTATTGTTCATAGAGAAATAATCAGTGCATGATGTAAGTGGACTCTGAGAAATATTTCTTCATTAATCAATGATACATTTTGTTAACATTTTATAAATATACGATACTCTACCTCCTTTTTAATATTGCGTCTGAATCCACATTAAAATCACCGATGATAGTTGCATTACACACATAATTAAAAATAATGTTGTGGTTCGTGCAGAGCTGGATTATGTACATAAAACCTATATAAGTTTACGGCTATTTAATCCGCATATACATTCATATATATATATATATATATATATATATATATATATATATATATATATATATATATATGCATCTGTGTGTGTGTTTCTCTGTGTGTATATATATATATGCATATATATAGAGATATATGTATATGTAAATTGTATATAAATCTTTTAAAGTTCAAAACAACTAATATATAATATATCGTAGGAGTAAAGTTTTAGTGAAATATTTGATAAACTTAATCTTTTCAAATCATATTAATAGTGTAGCAGTTTATTATCAAAGAATTGCTTCTGAAATAAGTCTAAAGATCAGAGTTTACTTTAGTGTATTAGTAAATGTACTAATACAATTAAAAGAAAATACAGTGCTCGCTGTAATGTATATATATATATATATATATATATATATATATATATATATATATATATATATAATTATAATATTTTTTGGATGAATAGATGTGTTTAAATACAAAAATCTTTTTTATACACTTATTGTTCAAAACATATTGTCTATTTCAATAAAATATAGTGTCCGAACCGATATTACAAACTATTGGTTTTGTTTGTTCTTTTTCTTTTGGAAACTGATTTTTAATTCAGAATTATGAATCATTTTACTCAATATATATATAAAAGCATGCACCTGTGCGTGTGTTTGTTGTAAGTCTTTGTTATAAAATACACAGAGGAGTGCGTGTTATATATTTACGTAGTGTATGTTATTTTGTGAAACTTAATAAAATTCGTTTGATTATTAGTAAAGCACGTATAGTGTCCCAAGTAAGTTTAATCATATATATTTATTATGCATACACTTCCTCTACACAGGTCTGATATATCCGTCCTTTTTATCCTCTTCTCTATTCTATCTTCTGCTTCATTATATATATATATATATATATATATATATATATATATATATATATATATATATACATAATCCAGCGGGTTTTTGGACGTGTATGCTGATCAAAAACAAAAATGGTAGTACGAAGGCAGGCTCGAACCCCTTCCGCAAGGGAGGAAAAGAACGGGTACAACCTAACGTTCATGATGTTACGAGCACCGCCAAACCGGAACCGACATTTTTTTTTTAAATTAAGGCTAGACAATCTAAATAAATAAATTAAAAAAAATATCGTCGAAAAAAGTGATCCCCCTGTAGAAATTGCGTAGTTGAAGAGAAACATAATAATGTTTTGTCAATTTTTCGATATTCGTCGTATGAAAGGTCGAAATTTTAAACGATACTGATCTTGGTAAAATCCGTCACCTCTATTGAAAGTTTAAGGCAGACATGCAAACAGACATACATGCATACATTTATATATTTGTAACACAAAGTTTTCGATCCAAACTGATGAAACGGCTTGCTCTATCTCTGAATACCGTTTATGTAAAATTTCAAATATTTAGACCAGAAATTATCTGAGTAATTTGGAATGGCCCGCAGAGTTCAGTTTTTTTTAAGTTTACCCCTATTATGACCCCTCTAAAATTTGTTGTTTTGAGCTCAAATAAATTTATTAAGTAAGATCCATGTCCAAGTACCCTATATCTAAAATTTCAAGTGCGTAGACCTAAAATTGTCGGAGGAGTTTGGTGGAGTTCTGAAAGGTCAAATCGTTGGACATTGACCCCTTAATCGCCAAATTTCTGACCAAAAACCGATCACATCGATTTTCCCAAATCTCAGTACCCTGTAAACTAGAAATTGACAGTATTATTGCGATGGGAAATGTACACAGACACACAGACACACAGATAAACAGGCACGTTCACTTTATATATATATATATATATATATATATATACATATATATATATATATGATATACTTGTTTTTCAGATGTAAAGTAACCAATAATGTTTAACCATTTTATATAAGATTTCTCAATACCGAAATACGTTCTTTATTTGTTTCAACATACGTAGTAATATGTAGCTAAACATTCGTGAGCATAGTAATGTCTAACGACGTATAAGAAGAGATGTGTAGTTTCTGTTAACTAGCGAACTGAGAAATGCTCATGAATGTTTTGCAACACATCACTGCTTATGTAAAAGAATAAAGAGTGTATATATATATATATATATATATATATATATATATATATATATATATATATATATTAATATGCATATGTATGTCTTTGTTGGGGTGAATGTGTGTGTACCGGTTTTTTTTATCGAGAGAAACATAGTAATAGATAAACATTACTATGAACTATATCTCAGGTATTTTGCAATATTGATGTAAATACAGATGATATATAAAAAACATATAATTTCACATTGAAACATTACATTTCACAAAAATAACTATTATAAATTGCAAATGCAGTACGAGTTGACTAATATGTTTCTCAATAAAATAGATATACGACTTTCGTTCCAACATAAAAACATAGAGCTATGAACCCGACATGGTACCCTTTAAACTAACGACATGTTTACTTCCAGAATGTACTTTATTATATAACACCTGCAATCCATTTACATCATCGAAGAAATGAGGAAGTGCGTCGTCGTTCGGAGCGATTTAACATCTGAGCGTTGTTTCCAAAGTAAAGTTTCTCATATTTTTATGTCATAGATTAGGTACGAAAACAAGTAAACTTTTCCGGAATCTTTTTTCTTCCTGGTCACAACTACTCTCAATTCGCTTTTTACCATGAAATCAATGACATAAACTTGCGTTGTCCGAATATATATAACAAGGTTTACTTTCTTAGCCTTACACACTGCCAAGTTTTACAAGAGAAAGATAGATTTTTTACATCACGGATTTATTAAATCCAGCATTTTAATAATGAAAATTGTAATACTTTCTGATGAATTCGGGAGGGATAATATATATTATCGTTTCATTGGATCAAAATGTGATATACCAAGTTTACTATTCACTTAGGGATAATCAAAGTTTACTTATGTTTGGAGATCTGCACTTTCTATTAAGCTTTTATAGTTTTGGTTGAGTAGCCGAAAATAATTGACAGAGAATTGTCCTAGTATAAAAAAAACAACAAAAAAACAAAATAATACTGGATTACCTGAAAGTCCTTTTATATATTTACGAAACGATGTTCAAATATAATATTTGGGAAATAAAGAAAAAGGTGCATGGTATAAGAATAAAAGTGTAGCAAAATGAAATGGCACATAATCTCAAAGAAAACGGCGGATGAATTCATAATAAGACCATGAATTCGGGCGATTGCTGTGTCCACAAATAAGATAACATGTAAAAAATTTGAAGAACTATCATTCATATGCGTGTAGGCAATGTGTTATACGTACATGCAAATCAGGCTTTCGTTGAATCATATATCTTTATATTTTTTTCTTTTGCTTAAGCGTGTAAGTCGATGGGCAGAAATGTGAGTGTAAGCACTTAGGGATTTTCGAAGATGTTCACTTGGTTAAGCATGGAACAAAAATCGATATGTTTCTACTGTTCGAATATATGTTATGAAATACAAAGAAAATGAAATATACCTACGTTTGAAAAAGAATCGTGCACGTTTTGTTAATGGCGCGACACATGTTTTCCGATTTTTTTAAATACAACGTGAAGCAATCTCTCAAGAAGGAATATATTGTAGAGCAATTCGTGCATGCAAAATATCATTTAGTTTTAAATAGCTTGACTACCTCTGGTAAATGCGATTTGTCATAAGATATACACTTGCAGCTTAATCTATTATAAGATAAACCTAAACTCGTCTTGCTGGGGGTTGAAACTGTCCGCCTGGTTAACAACTTCCGGTTTCCTAATAAATGAGCATGTTAAAATAAATGAACATACATCACCAAAAATATTTAAAAACCGGCAATTTACGGATTTTGTTCTCTCGTATTTTACATACATTTAAATAGATTTACACATTTAATTTTTTTCTGCTCCTACAAAATAAACGAAACGAGTATAAATAAATAAAACTGAAAATATTTTTAAAATTGTTTTGCAATACAAATAAATAAAATTGTCCGACTGAAGTGTTTTATTTTATAATACAATACACACATAATCTATCTGCATTATACGAATTGTTCTTTTTTCTTATTTTTCATTACATTTCTGTAACATTTTTGTAAAGATTCTAAGCCACAAAATCATATAAAACCGCACAGGAGGAAAACATGTATTTTTAGCGTCTAAAATTGTTATTGTATTTTCATTAAAAGTTGAAATCGTTTTGAAAAAAAAAACAAAAATTATGTTTTGTCTAATTTAAAAAAGTAAACATAATAATAGATTGATTTGCATATCTGTTATAACTATTTGGTAACATTACCGTTTTTTACCTCTTATTAAAAAGATCAAAATTTACTATTTTGTGCTAATACGTTTTTACGGCGTTTCTAAGATTATATAATAGAAGCAATATTTACAAAAAATAACACATTTTCGAATTGGCGATCATGTTCTTACAAGATTAAACGTGAAATGAGCACCTACTTCTTGATTACATAGCGGTAAACGGGACATATAGTTGTTAGTATTTTTTTCTATTTTCGTGGCCGTCAGAAAAAGGAAGCTGATTGGAGCTTCATAAGTCGCAAACATTTTAAAATTACGTAGAAACATATCGATGCATGTGTGATGGGCCTTAACAATTTTATAATTTGGTGTGAAAATGTCTCGCTATTAATTATCAATAAATTATTATTTCCTTATGATTTTAAGGCTGGTATTATGCGCTATAAAGATTGTGTTTTCCTGTAGAGTGCACACCTGATTATTTTTTTGTCTTTTTGTCTTTTTCCTTTTTCCAACGGATTACATCTCTCTAATATCACGGATATTTCATATAATCAAAGGCAATGATGTTAAAACGTTTATTATTGAATGTATTCTGTATTTGTTCATTAGTCGCAATGTTTGTTATCGCGCGCGTGCATTCGATATTTACAATATTTATAAATGCATTTTTTATACTAACACTTTTATACATTAATTCTCTATCCTCACAATTCCACAGGAAGCTACAACATATAATGACCCAACGCGTCACGAATGGTCAAGTCTCTCTCTCTCTCTCTCTCTCTCTATATATATATATATATATATATATATATATATATATATATATATATATATGTAAAAGTGAAAATGTGTGTATGTATGTGTTTGTTTGTATTTATGTATGTGTGTTTGTATGTCTCGCAAACACTTTCCACGCACGTCACGGATTTTCGCCAGATTGTTATCATCTTAAACTTGCAACATTCGCCCGACAAATATCGAAAATTTGGGAAAAAGCGGTAATTTCTTCGCCCTAAAATCAGTAGTTTTCTACAGGGGGTCAGCAAAAACCGTCCGCACGTCACGAGTTCGCTTCTACGCATGCGTCACACGACGTCGTAACCTGATTTACTTTAACCATTAGAAAAACGAAACAATTTTGTCGACGTCGTCTTATCCCAGATCGTATCTTATAGCGCGGCCTCATTATCTAAACGTTTTGGATTCGAATCGCGGTGTGAGATGTCTTGTTTGTTTCGAATTTATTTAATTTTTATATTGAAGTAGGGTTATTTAAGCCATTTTTCACATTTTCTTAATGGGGTTTATTTTTCACGTTCGTTTTTCTGTTTTTTTTAAATTATTTTATTTACTTCGCTTATTCTTATGTTTTCATTAACACCCCCTATCCCCGCCCGAGTACACACACCTACAAACACTCGGGAAACGCCGGGCACGCCCCGGAGTTACTTAAGCCATTTTTCACATGTTTTTTTTCTTACAAATCTTTAAGCAAACCATCCATCGGAATACTGTTTTCATTTTGATTGTGGTTTCTCAGTGTTTCGGTCGATGTAACTTTCAACTTTCTTCGGATATATCTTGTCGAACTCGAGAATTAATCTAAAAAAAAAATAATCAATCCTCATTTAGAGTAAAGAAGTTCGCGGAAGCTCTAATAATTTACATTAAAGCAACATACAACTTTCATAGCGACTTTGAAGCACATACTTTTGTTTTCGATAATTTGATTTGCGAAAAAACAACAAACTCCTATGTTCATCAAAATATTAGTGAATCATCAGCAAATCCTATTTACGTAAAAGCAAACACAACAAATTAAAATTATGTGTTATTGTATTGTTTTACATGCAAAAATATTCAGATGTTGTTGTGTTTTATAGCTAATCTCTTTTATATTAAACTCAGATTATGTTTAAAAAAAATATTGGATTTTAACGCATATAAATTATTTTTTAAATAAAGTTTTATTTTTCTCGATGGTTTGGTGATGTCTATTCATTATATTACTTGGCAAATGTCAGTGGATATTTCATGCCTTCTAGGACCGTCTCATTTATATTTATTAATTGAATTTTCTTTTTACTTTTTTCATGAACCCAAAACGTTATTGAACAGTATACGGGATTATTAGAAAATTATATTTACCTCTCAGCACGAATACACACAAAATTACTATGCAGTCAGCCAATGGATAAACAAAACAAAACATAATTAAAAAGCTAAAAAAAGTAAATATTACTATGTTTTATGCAAATTAAAAAAAAAAATTCTACATTTTACATGTATTTATTTTTTCTATGTCTGTTCCGTAGCGTATTTATAAGATTATCGGAGAATATCGGCATAATACAGATTTTACTCTTATGTTTAAACCCAAGCCAACAGTTCACAAATGCACCAGTATAGGAGTGTTGTTTTTTTCCTTTAAGTTCGTGATAAATCTTGTCTTCGTGTTTTTTTTTCAGTTTGCTATAACAAAAAACATGTTTTTCTCATAACAAATCGGTCATCTTCATATTCCGTAACCTGGTAATTACAAAGATTTTTCCTAGACCAGTCATATACAAAATTAAATAATTTTTTCCGGTTTCCAACTGTTAAGTGTGTGATGTATGCCTCATCAATTATCACACACTGTATGAAATAACATTGCGTGCATTTAAGCAATTGCAAATGAAATTTATAATCGTCGACAGGTTGTATTTGATTAACTGCGAGCAACGTTTAGGAATCATTGTTAGGGTTTATTAAAATAGTTGTAAACAACCTTTTGGATTGTCTATGTACTATTAGTTTTAGGTATTGTGACTAAGCCCGGCACTCACTTTCAAACACTTCTCTTAACGAAAAGTGGGTCAGGCAAAAGGGGAATTCTTTCAGAAGAGAATTGTAAATTAAATTTCAAAGTATTAGATAAAAATTATGTTAAAAAAATACCAAATATCTGATATTAATGTGCAGATAAAATATACATTCTAAATTGGTTTTCAAGATTAAATATTCTTTGTATGTGTCTTTTTGGGGGTGGCCATTTAAGCTTAGCAATAACTTACTAATAACTTTAGGCTTACCAATAACACTAAGTACAACTGACAACACATCCTATAAACACTCTCTGGATCTCATAGCTTATCTATGTTCCATGGCGTAGGTGTGAGCCTTGATCAAACATTCTTAAATGCTATTCATACTCTACACTATTATCTATCGGTAGTTCACCATTTTCCATCTAATTATTGTGCAATATACCTTGGTTAAAAGCCAACACCTTGAATACTCATATTTGTATTAAGGTCGGTTTTAACCCGCTGGTTTGTGAATATATGTTTAATCAATTGCAAAATATAATATGCAAACAACTGTCTGATTAAAACAGCTGCGAACAAACACTTACACCATAAACATGTGTTTGATAAAGTGAGTAAATGTGCTATCAACTTTGACCAACATTTCTTATTGATTATTGAGTTTAGAGGATGTGTTGTCACTTGTATTTAGAGTTATTGTCATATATGCATGCAAAACAAAATCTTAACCCCCTTTCATCTCATATTACTATCAATTATGCGTGGGAAAATTATTTCAGAATTTAGAATATGAGATCACTTTCCATATAGATTGAAAATTAAAGTGTATACCTTTTATTCCCAACTATTTTCCAAGTAAGCGATTCCAAAACGTATAACTAGAGGTTGTGACTAAAGGTTAATTGTGGGTGTGTGTGATTTTAGTAAAGTGGGAATACACAAAAGACACTCAGGCTACCACTAAACCATATTCGGTTAGAAACACATTTCAAAGTTCCTTAATTGAAAATGACATTTCACATTTTATTTTTATCACAAATCATTTTGAATTCATCAAAACGCACTGAACTATTTTAATATATTTATCACTGTATTGATTATGTTGTTCAATAACGGTGCATGGCGCAAGCCGTAGTTAATATAAGTATGTTTGCTCTTTACTGAATAAACACCTTCCTTGTATCAGAATATTTTCTGATTCTTTGAACTCTTAATCTTTATTCACACATGATTTTATACTGTCTGAACAAATTTTCCTATATGAATTTATGACGTTTAATGCATAGATTTAGTCATTACCTTTTCCTTTTGGTAAAGGGATCACCTTCCTTAATGTTATTGGGCAATGGAGGTAATATTGCTGGCTCGAATACATAGATCAACTTTTTAATTTAAAAAACGGATAAGCATTTATGAACTGTTTGCAGCTGAAGTGTGATATTGGGACAAACAGTTCATATGCGTTTGTGTGTGTACCCTTGTCTACCTTATATAATTTACTGTAGATTCATAAATAAATGAAAAAATAAGTCTCTATTGTCTGTTTAGTTTTCTACTTTATATTTTCACGAAACAATGGACGTATTATTATAAACATTATTTATCACCATCTTTCGATTTTACCCCTGTGCCAGTGATTTTAATTCTTAATTAATAGCATCAACGTTTAGTATTTGGTAAATGTGGTGCCGATGTAACAGAAATTTTTGTTTGACTTTGCGTGCTATACGGCAAGTTGATTGCCATTATTAACATTACCTAATTTATATTTTGTAAGTGAGCAATAGTGCTGGACAGAAGCATTTGCTCTTACTTGTTGTCAGTGAACAATCGATGTATTTTACAGTGATACAATTAAAGCTATTTCTTTCTCAACTGTATTTTTCTATATTTTACTCTAAAAGCGGTTGGCCTAGAGGACAGTGTGTTCATGATGAAGCAAATATATTCGTTTCCCACTGTGTTGTCTGGTAGCAATAAATATGAGAATAGAGTATTATTTTTAAAATGGATAGTGTAAGTAAATGAAGTAAATTATTTTGAGCACTTAGAATACTGAACAGCGAATGAAAAAGATGGGGTTGGACGGAATGGTTAACGGAGGAGTGGGAAAGTGGAAGATGGAGAGAAGAGCAGCTAAAGAGTGTGTGTTAGAGAGAGAGAGAGAGAGAGGCAGAGACAGAGACAGAGACAGAGGTAGCAGTTTTAATACGGCATATTACCCGTAGTATTTAACTTTTAGTTTGTTTTTTTGTGGATCAGGTCAACAACAGTAGTAGATTACACTTATTTATATATTTAAACGATTTTATGAAAGAATAATCATTTCGGAATTTAGAGTGTGGAATAGGTTTAACAAATAAGTGGATAAGTCATAGGATTAGGGCAGTTCTTTCTTGCTCATACAGTGGTAATTTAAAGAGATGCCCATTAGTTTCATTTAGTTATTTACTTCAATTCTAGTTCGTGTTTACTTTATCGACTCATTTACTAGTTTTATCAAGTTATTTACTTTGATTCTCGTCAATTGTTCGACGTAGCACGCGTTTGTTTACCACATGGCGAACTCAGAGGCGTGTAAAACCAAGATGGCAGATTTTTGTAAATACCGGTATTACTTATTTATTTCTTATGTGAGAAATGAAAAAAAAACCGACTCGAATTTACTTCTTTCCTTCATTTGCGAGACTTTCGTACACAGTTTTCTGTTCCTATTTACATGTAATTACAACGTTACATTATCGTTGGTGAAAGAAGTAGCTCATAAAATCAATCCCAGCATGAAAACGTTTTCACATGGACCTTTATGTTTCCATCATTTAGTAAAGGAGTATCCTCATCAAAACAAACACTATTTCGAAAATTGTTTATTCAGTACTTATTTTATTAAGTAAACGTGAACAATTCATTCAGTTAATTGCGGCTATTCTAGGATATCAAATATACGATTTTCTTAGACAATAGTTAAAGTCAACGGCAGAGATTAAACAACTCGAGGTTGATAACACGAATTATATTTTAATTTTTGTATTTCTGAGGTGTGTGCTTTAGTTAAAAGAAAACCTAGTAAAATCAAAATCAAATATGGCAACTTTGTTACATAATAATGTAGTAAAGCCTTGTATATACTATTAACTCGCAGATTTTTATTAACAGTATACTGATGAATACATACATATCTAATACATATATATATATATAAATCGCATACCCTTAATATAGCACAGACATAGAATTTAGAAAACCCCAAGCTATACAATCGTATACAGGTTCAGATATAATATATATAAGCATCGATAACAATATAATAGATTAAAATGTGTATTATCAGATTTTCTCATAGCGGTGTCGTTTTGAAATGCTATTGTTCTATTCCAAACATATTCTTAAAGCTAAGACTAACGCTATGAAATAATTCCAGAGATATCGAAACAAAAGCTGAAGTATAAAAACAATCATTTACCTATTGATTGAACGTTTTCAATATTTTTAGAACAATTAAATATTGTTCAACTCTCATATAATATGATAATTCTAGTCTAAATTAAAGCAAACCTAAACATTTTTTGATACTACATCATAAAACAGCACATGAAAAGCTGTACTCGGGTAGATAAAAGTACACACCCGAAGGACTATAGCAAGGGTTTTCTTGTCTTCACGCTTATGAAAATATGCACCATTTCCAGTAATAAATCCGGTGTACAATCCCGAGATAGACATGAAATAATGATGGTAGACATCTTAATATTAGTATATTAAGGATTCTACCATCATTTTTTATATTTACCAGAATCATTACGGGAATATCTTTAGAATTTATTAAAAGTGTTTAATTATTAAATTTGAAGGAATAATACATAGTGTGTTCTTATGACTGCTATGGATTTGCTTAAGGAGTCACAAGGAAAACCGACCATGTGAATAGAGAAACACTATGTGTTGACATTAATATAAAAAAAGTGAGAGATGTTCGTCAAGCCAAAGAATATCTCCGTTGGTTCAGTTATTACGAACTCCAGCCATATGGCTTTCATTTATGGCATTGTTAGTGTATGAATCAGTTCATTCGTAAGAAACACGCGTCATCCGCCACTACAATATAACTATCGTTAATATCTCCTACAATATGATATATCCTTATTTTTAAACATCGAGTTTTGCTCATATACTAATCTCTTTGAATAAAATCCCGTTTCCCAAAACCTGAATGTAAGGGGATATTAATAGCATTTTCGGTAGTTTCTAAATATCGTATGTATTACATTTTTTACGAAACGTTTCTCGGCGACGGTATACATTTTCTATCTCAACATAAAACATATAGAACATCAAGATTAAAAAAAAGCGATTAATTTGTTTAAAAGTAAATTACGTACATAAAAACCCAAACATCATCACATAAACATATAGACAGACAGACAGACAGACAGACAGACACACATACACACACACACACACACACATATATATATATATATATATATATATATATATATATATATATATATATATAGCTGACTGTAAATTTTGTGCTCCTACAACGAACCCGTTATAGTAAAGGATTATAGAGTGGCTTTTGTGCAATACCTGCGTCCATGTAGAATCGTTTACACTATACTGCTGCAAAAAAAATTTGAAATATAATGATTAACCGTATATTATAAACACTTCTAAAATAAACTGTTATTCATTTATAATAGAAATGCAATATAAAATATTTTTTTATATAAAAGCGTGCCCACAAAGAGTTTTACAATAAATGTCTCAATCACGAAAATTTTGAATGAAATCAGTTTTTTTTATAAATTGCATTAATACGTCCTATTTCTCATCTAACAGATATTGCTATGAGATAAGCAATTATCCCTTAAAATTAATTTTAGTTTGTAAAATCCGAGGTACCTTCAATAAGTTGCTATTGTACAGTCATTTATTATTATGACAAACTCTTGCCAATTTAGTATGGTATTGGCATTCATCTTATGAGATAACTTACCAAGTTTATTGTGTATTGTGTAAATAGAAAACTACAATGGAATACCCTCTTTATCCTGATTGTCGCAACAGGCGAATTAAAAATGCAATATCGACGGGTGGATGCTTTAGAAGAACGATAGTCAATGAACTCATTTCTGAAGTGTGTGAAAAATGCTACAGAAACGTGTCGAATGCTACAACCTGCTATTGGATCATCTTGCATGAATCGAGCATCTCCCACTATTCTCCCGTCCTCGACAGAATAAAGAACAAAAAAGAATTCCTAACCTAAAAGTTTTCTCACTACCATCTAACCTCCATCCATTGTAATATCGCCGAAATTTTGCATTCCTGTGACGTTGTAGAAATGCTTTAATGATAAGTGATCGGACGAACTCGACCAAAGAACTCCTGACAAACCCGATACGCAACAAAATTCCACATCCTTTCTGTAGATATCCCCAAATGCCGAACAGACTTCTACTCAAATTTATTTTCCTGAACTTCAAGACTTCGAAATTCCCTACAAGGTTTCTGCTTCCCTGACTGTAATGAAGTTCAAATGTAATGGGCACAGACATTTCGCTGCACGCTCCCTACATATTACCTCTGTAAATATCGCCCCAAATAGTAGCAGCTTATGTCTTAGTGGCACAGTACTGTTTTCAGAATGAGCAAATTTATGAAAAAAAAAAGAATAAATTGGGAAAAGGAAATGTTAAAGTGCATAACTTAACAAAGAAAATGGTATACTTACATGATTTTAAATGAATACGAAAAATGGTAAACGTAATTGTTCAATCATACTAATGCATCTACTACTACTACTACTACTACTACTACTACTACTAATAATAATAATAATAATAATAATGATATTGATAATGATAGAAATGAATAATTAAAAGACGAATAGGAAAAAGGAAAAAGAAGAGAGTAAGAGAAAGAAGAAGATGAATAACACGATTATTAACAAGGATTCTATTCTGCCAAGAATTTGAAACATGTATTAACATGGGGGAAGAAAGGTAATATATCATCAGGATGGAGATATTAATTATAAAACAAATAAATGAAATGTATATGAAATATAAACTTGTACAAAATGCACATAATGAAAATGATAACGATGATGAGTGATATAATATATTTTAAGTAAAGATAACTAACATTTAAACATTAACTGTGTGATTGAAAATCAAATGTAGACGACGAAAAGTGTTTAAAGAAAATAAGCACAAATACATTAAGTACGCAGAAGAAAATAGAAAATACAAAAAATAGAATTGTAAAAAAAAAAAACATTAACAGAAATTATCTAGAGAACATAATAGATTAAAATTCATGAAGATTTCTATCTTTTAAAAAATTGAAAAAAAAATGCCGATGAATCGAATCTCAAAAATTATAAATATAAATTGACAAAAATTTAATCTGATTAAGAATATGTAAACTAAAGACAAAAAGTAAATATACAGACGAGAATATAAGTAAAATATAACATATATGACGAAATAAAAAAAATGATTATACTAAACAAAGCTTTTCAGTTTAAGATTCGTAAACACATGTCGCCCTGTTTGTTTCCACTTACGACTTAGTAATCCATTCTAATTGATTGGTAGAATGCTTAACTAGGCAATATATATATATATATATATATATATATATATATATATATGTATAAATATATATATATATATATATATTAGCAGGTGACCTAGTTGTCTAATATATTTTAATTCCCGAGAATATAGTACGTATTAGAAAGGGAAACTAATCTCTCCATCTGTGTCTGTTAGCGTATGACCTAAATCTATACGTGTATAACACGGCAAAAAAATAACGTCTAATGGATTTATATCTAATGAATCTAAGAATTCTTTGCAACATTTAGTAAGCATCACCATAGTGATACCCTTTTTGGATACGAATTATATTAGGACATATGCAATACCACTCAACGTTGACTCTAATTCGAATTTCCATATCTATAACCACTTACCCACGGTAACCTCTGTATTTTATGCTTAAAATCGAAATAGTAATTATCGATAATTATACACCCCATATATTTTGGCGTTCTTTGCATTTTAATATGTAATTGTAATTTCCTTTATTCATAATAAAAAATACTGTTCCTTCTTACAGCCCTCCATTCGTCACTTTTATGGAATTTAAATTTATTCCGAGAATCTTGCGTGCAGATATTTTTGAATTCCATACTTTCTACCATGTCAAATTTTAACTCTGAACACGAGTATTTTGCTTTAGATTGTTTTATTTTTTTTCAGTAATAATTATTTATTGATTTATTGTCTTTATAATATAGTGTGTTTTAAGATTTGTTGTTTTGATGTATTTTCTATGGTAATGTAAAGCTTTCAAAGATGAGTTGGGTTGGACAAATGTCCAGAGGCAGGGGAAGGGAGAAGATCAGTGGCTACTAAAGGAAATACAAGGAGTATATCTCCTGGGTTTGGAATAATGGAACGACAAGGCTGTTTGAGCTAAGGAATGTGAGGTTTGTAAAATAGTAAATGCTGGAATGCAGTTTTCTGACTCTAATGATTCAGGGGCGAAGGAAACGTAGAGTAAGGCATACGACAGGAACGTGTCGAAAAGACAAGGCAATCAAGCTGACAAGTTGTAGGCAATTCTTCATTCGAATGCGGTTGCGATCAGTGCATCTGCCGTTGGCATTCCAATTCACTGTCGTATTCCGTTTGCACATACCTCATAATCCCTTACTTTCTACTTCGTATATTTTTATTTTCTAATTTTCTTTATAGAAACATTTTTCTCTTTCCATTACATAGCAATACACACACACACACACACACACATACACACACACATATATATATATATATATATATATATATATATATATATATATACATATATAATGAAAATTACAATTGATTTTACCAAAATTATCCAAGATGGTAAAATTAAAGTAAATTATAAATATTAAAGAATAATTATTTATAAAATTATCTCAGCCAGATATAAAAGCTCGATGGAACCAAATAGGAAATAGAGCATATAATATGAGCAAACGATTAATAAAATATGTTAAAAAACACTATGAAATGGGTTAAACACATATTTAATCTGAAAAGGAAACACTAGATGAATGGATAGTCCTTAATCCGCGGAGTTTCGAAATACTTCTCATCAGAGGGTAGGAATTAGCAAAATGCGGGATCGGATTTTGCATGCAAAAGTACTTCATGAAACAAGAAGTAAGTCAAGGATCTTACTTGAAAACAAAAAAAAAGTGAAGCAGAGGGAATATGGTAAAGAAAAAGGTGATTACACACGAATGGATAGTCTGGTGGAAGATAAAAAAAAACCCAGTGACGGTAAAATCCAAATGTAAAACTTCAAGAAAGTTAAAAGAATAACTGTTTGCTCATATATATATATATATATATATATATATATATATATATATATATATATATATTTACATATGTATATATATATATGTGTGTGTGTATGTGTGTATATGTGTGTGTACGAGTAGGCCACCCGATCGAAAAATATGCTCTACTATGATATTTGGATTAATACAGATTTCGTATTTATTGTTATATCATATTGCGACCAAGTTATAGTAATCCATTTTTAAATGACTGGCGAGCTATCGCCGAGAATCGAAAGAAAAAAGGTTTAGTTTACAATTGTCTTTTTCCTTTGGTGTTTATATAGAATTATGAAGACATGTTTGCTGCAAGTCTAAAAATTATAACATAAACCAATAGCTATTACTGCACGCATGCATTTTTATAATCCGTCGTTCAACCTTTACCTTACAAAATCAATATGTTTTTATTCACAATTTTCACAATTATTTTCCCCGGTTAATATCCAAATATAATGTTTCTTAGATCATATATCTAAGTCATACGAAGTCATTTGTCTCTTGTTTCTTCTTATTTTCTTTGTGTGCTTATTATTATTATTATTATTATTATTATTATTATTATTATTATTATTATTATTCTTTGGTTTGTTATTCACCAATTCAATCTTTTCATTTTTTTTTTAATTTATAGACCCTGTGTATTACTTTATGGTAAATATATATATTTTTTTTAATTTGAAATTGCTATGAAACGCAGAGATGTATAATTTGGTACAATGGAATAGCATGACACGATGCCTTATCTCCCTGATTCTTGTGGAATTTAAACACATATTTTGAAAGTGTTGCTTTTTTTCTTTATAGTCATGTAATGTTTATATCACTTTATTGCAATTGTGCAAAAATGAGAATTTTCGTTATTAAAACACTATTCTAACATCATATTTCTATGTATAGGAAATAAAAAAAAACAAGACCGAATTTTACATACTTTAAAGAAGATATTTCTTTATCAACTGATGATGTCAATCAGTGGAATTAATATGGTGTGATTTTATAGGAAACGTCCCAAATCTCCCTCCAAAATTCACCTCCTTCATAAAGTTTGATCTTTATTATTGTCAAGAGCTGCTCAATTGCGGTAATCTCTGGAGAACAAGGTGGCCATATAATCAAATTTTCTCCACTAATGCCTACTGAGTTAAGGAAAGTGGGTGTGTGTGATGGCATTACATCTATAAATATAAAAGCGAAAATGTATGTATGTATGTATGTATGTATGTTCGTTTTCCACAATGTCCACGGAAGGCGTCTTTCAAACAAGCGCTTGCTCGCTTCACAACTTTTTAAAACTGTTTATATCATCTATAAATTATAGCATCTACGAATTATCCACGGAGATCGCCTCTCGGTTTAATTTTATTGACTTTCAAACCTTAATTATTACACATTTCTTGCATCGGCACGCGTTACATTCACTTTTCGGTATAAAAAAGCGAACCTCGACTCTAAGCAAAGGCCCAGAGCCAGTTTGGTCAATGTCAGCTTCGTCATATCAGACTCTAGCTTTCATTTCGCTACTTGTAAGCGGCTTTTTAAAAACAAACAAACCCATTTATTCAAAACTGTCCCGCACAAAATAACTGATGAATACCTATCGCAGTCACGTCAATCAAAAACGCGCACCTGTTTTTTTAAAAACATTTTACTATTTTCCAACTGCGCGTTGTCAACGCTCCGGAGTTTTTCACATACCCCGAAAAACACCCGGGCAACGCCGGGTACCCCTCGTACCATTCGGTTTTCGGTATAAAAAAAAGCGAAACTCGACTCTAATCACAGGTCCAGAGCCAGTGAACGTTTGGTCAATGTCGACTTCGTCATATCAGACGGGGGAGCGGGTTTTTAAAAACAAACAAACCGATTTATTAAAAACTGTCCCGCACAGAATTCTAACTGCTGAATACCTATCGCCGTCACGTCAATCAAAAACGCGCACCTGTTTTATTTTTTTACACTTTACTATTTTCTAACTGCGCGTCGTAAAAGCTTCGTTTTTTTCACGGGCACCTGTTTTTTTCACACACACCTACCAACACCCGGGCAACGCCGGGTACCCCTCGCTAGTATTAAATAAACCAGCGAGCTATGTTTTATCATACAGCGGAAACATCACACAAAAATATATACTATTTTCACGGTTTGACACCGCAGAAAATACTTAAATAAATATGAGCCCTGAAAAACCGTGGAAAATATATATTTTAATAACATTGAAAATTAGTTTTCTAATTGATGCCCATGAAAGACAAAAACTCAAAAGACGAGTTGTACTTTACACATAATAATACTAATCTCAAATCAATGCCATCGATTGTTAAAACGCTCTATATCGACTGATGTATCGGAGTTTTTCCTGGACTAAAATGGATGCAACTTAACTAATGTGCGTCTAACCAAGAAGAGTTTTAAGCGAGATAAACGCTTATGCATGCCTGACCAACCGAGCTAAGTATATAACATATCGGAGAGGTGTGTGGACTAGCCTTAAACAATTGACATCCTACACTGCGTGAACTTTATCACGAGATAACAGGCCGTTATCTTACATTTGTATCCGTTTATTTTATAGCATTGTTATGTTTTTCCCAATTTTTTTTTTCTTTAAAACATCTTCCCTTAAATATTTCTGAAGTCTTTTTCCCGCATTTTTGCTTTTTGTTGTTAATCAGTATTTTTTTTGTTTTGCATTACTGCACATTTGCTTTATTTCGTTGCAGGAGTTGTGATCTTTATCTGTTCCTTTAGTTTGAGGCCATAAATTATTTTTCTAATTTTCTTTCTGCAGTAAAAAAAGAAGTAAAACGAAATATAGCTTCACATACCAGGAAGGATCCCTCACAAGTCTGTTTCCTTAATGCTTGACGCCTCTGTCAGCACGTGGATGTTTGCCTCTTTGTCTTTGCACGGAAGCGTTTCAGATAATTCATGTCAAACAACCGTCATTACCCAAAACAGTCGCCAGGGGTTCCCATTTTCTTTGTATCGCTAAAACTTGTAGAAGCGGCCATTTTTAACGCTGTTTGGGTGACCAAAAAGTGTGAACGCATTTTGTAACGAGCAGTATCTTTGCGTAAACTTTTCTCATACATTTTTTCAGTTTTATTTATCTTGCTTACACATTAGAAAACCGCATACACGCTTGTTTTACATTTGTATTTGTCTTATCTTAAGTGAGACTTTTTTTCCGCCAACATAAATGCTATGACTCAATACGTTCGACATTAGCTATTACTAACCGCGTAGATTGAATCGATAAATATGCGTAAGTTAAAACGTTCACTTGATAGAACGTCACGATAAAAATTGTATCATCACCGCTGTATAATACTCAATATGTTTGTCAATCGTCTTTGCCAATTACATAGTATGTCAACAACATTTGTGTTTTCCTGATACGATTTAAATAAGTCTATTTTCAGTATAAATCCCGAAATTCTATATAAGCATCTTTTTAAAATAAGTTTACCTAAAAACATAAGCTAATATATCCGTCATTGTGTATATTATGTCCTATTTAGAATGCAACATTTTTAACTAAATTTACACGTCTCATCCTGCGAAGTTCGCGATAAAAATTGTTGTATTTTGTGCTTTTCGTAAAAATATGACTGAAGGGAAACGTTGCCACTTAAAATTCGTTAAGCATTGTGTATGTAAACTTCAAAATGTCACGTTTAGAATGTGTCAACATTGTTAGTACTCAAAGAAAATGACCGCAGCATGCAAAGTTATATCGCGTTTATATTTAATTGACCCTCGAATTTAACTCCAAATTATGCACAGTTTATAATATTCACGTTTAAATATACATATATTCAAGAATTAAACAGAAAAAAAACATTATAACTAGTTATTCTGCCTATGACGATGTTACTCTTGTTCTTCTGCGGCAGGTAATAGTGTATATAAATTGGTTTTCTATGTAAGGTCCGAGATTGCGGTAAATATTCATAACGTTTAGTATTAATCATTGAAAAAACGCATATATATATATATATATATATATATATATATATATATATATATATATATATATATATATATAGGTACATGTGGACTAACAACTACTGGGGAAATAACTACAGTGTATCACATGTAAGATGTTTAGCCATATTCTGATCGACCTGCTTTAATTCTTTCGTAGTGAATCCTGTCACGCCTTATAAAAAATAAACCTTTACTCCCAGAAGTATAAACAGGAAAGTCTATGCACAGCAATTACAGCTAAAATCTCTCGAACACAAAAACTTGCATATCTATGGCTTCGGACATAAAATACCTTCGATAACATGCAAAAACCGCCATTGAATGTAGTTCTCTATATGTTAGGTTGCCCACCTGATTCGTCAGTGTGATTCATGCTTTTATGATACAAGTCTGGTAAATTATGTTGTTAGAATTAATAAGGTCGCATAATCACAAATGTTTCACTTTCTAAAGAATGAATAATGAACTAGTAGAGCGATGGCATTAAAATGAAACGGATAGTACACTACCCCTTTACAAATTCAAAAGATACTAATCGAATAAATGATCAAATGACTAGCACTATGCCCTAAATATTTGTAGTATACCTTAGATGATACGGAGAGTTTAATGGTTTGTTTGATTTGTATTCGCTGTACTCGACATTCGTATACACGCAGCACATTTTTGTATACATAACTATACCATATTGAATACATAAATATAAATCTTTGGGTGGTTTCATTTTTGTTTGTATACAATATTAAGCCGCATATAAACCGATTTATATATTTCAATACTTTGGTCGCCATTGAAAGGGGAATATTTATATTATGCTTTTCTGTCAATAGAGAAAATAAAGCAATTGAAGTACATTGTTCTTGGACGATCCTCTTAGAATAATATTGTGTAAAATACACTGATGTTGTGCTGTTAACTTTCGAGGCGAAATCACGAGTAAAATCAATGCGTATTATCATTTACTCCTACTGGATTAAATTGTAATGTAACGATTTATTTTATGGCTACATGCAGTAAAACTGACTATTCGTCTAATTTTTATACATCTTACTTGTATCGGGAATATGTGTTCTTTTCATTTATAAAAGAAGTATGTGTTGTTTAAGAAGTTCATGAAATGAGTAATGTCAATTAAAAATTAGAATATTTGTTTGTATTATAGTTTATATATGTATTCTGCAAAATTCACTAGTGAAGACATGATTAAACGGGTCTAGGAGGCGCCTTCAATAAATTCCCATACGTTTTTATTAGAGAAAATTTTACTGATAGAAAACACCTGGAACCGCAGTTCCATTCAAAGTAATCTCCTCCAGTTGCTATACATGTTCTGTGTAGTACCAACAATTTAAAAAAAATCCCAATGAAAGTCATTGTGTGTGAGTGTGCCAATGATATTCGTCACCGCTAATTTCATCTCCTCAGTTGTGTCGGAGCGATTTCCAAATGTTTTCATTTAGCTCGAGGAATAACCAGAAATAACATGAATCGAAGTCTCGGCAATGAGGAAGGTGGAGAACTGTCTTGATACCCATCTTGCTCTCATGACAACGCTTTCTTGCTGATATCCTCAGACAACACTTGGAACAAATTTCAAGCAATCCTCTCCAATGATTGTGTCTACAGTTTTCAAACTGACATTAAACTGTGCACATATTGTTTTCTAGACACAGGACGCATCTAATGCATACAGTTTTTTATTTCAATAATCGACTCTTGTCTTGTGATTCATTAACTTACCACTAAGCTCGCATCATTTCTCCAAATTCCCTGCTTTCCTTGGATATTATGTTACTGCCAACTGGCCTTCCATTCGTGCTAGATTGTCTAAAAGTATGTTGTAAGAATTCTATCGGTTTCTGTGTCATTTTTCCAAGATTTAAATAGAACTGTATTACATACCGTTCTTGTAACGTGTCCTAACGTCCACATAGCATTTTTCGATTTCACTTTTTCTGGACAACACGCTTTAATGTGGTGCATTATAACTCATGGTGTGACACTTCCATTAACCTTAAATCATAAAAATTGGCCAGTCATCTTATAAGATCGATAGTAATAACATATTGAATTTTTTAGGGTCTACGACAATATTAAAGTCCTGCAAAATTATGTCAGCCCCATCTTATGCCCGATAATAGTAAACGTATGATAAACATCGTCTAACAGTAAATCATGCCAAACATAATTTGTGTTTCTGGCTTGTTTTTTCTCTGATTCATCTAAAGGTGTGTTTTTATCTAATTGTTTGTAACGCTTAATTCTTCACTACTGAAATGTTTGTGTCAGCCGAAATCTTTTAGTCGAGTTTCTTTGAGACAATACTTGTTTTTTATAAACATTGATCGCTCTTTGACGAAGTTTTATATAATCAGACACGCCCATGATTCTTAGTAATTTCAGGGCTCTTTTTGTTTTAAGTCAAACAAATATAGTAACATAAAAGTGTAAATGTATACTAGCTAATGTGTGTCGTAAAGTAAGAAAAAACAATGGTTTTAGAAAATAGTTGAGTACTGTTTGTATGAATTAAATGGCGGGAATACGCCGTCACAATTTTACAAGATAACCCTGTTTATTAAAGTTACAATGGTTATATCCTAGATGCACCATTATTCTGAAAATTAGTGATTGACTAGCACAGTAATTGCATAGCACAATCATCAAATAAAACAATAACACAGGCAACAATGTAATAATCAATATTAATAGACATTTATAGACATTATATACTTATGTTATATATACACGTGTGTTCACTATAGGGTGACTGAGAAAAAATGAACATCAACGCTGTCAGTTAAAAACATGACATATGATTCAACGTAGAATAATTGTGAAAAAGAACACTCTCTAATTTTAATCACGTTTAAAAGAATTATTAGCAGGTGTTTGCATACAAAGTAAATAGTAACTATACGAAACCATAGATATTTGCAAATGTCTACTGTATAGAAACTAATTCGTTTGAAGCGAGTCATAGAAAAAAAAACATCCGCTGTTTTTATGTCTTAGAATACAAATGTGCGAAGTAATAGTCATATCTCTACTGCAGTTTTGCCATAAAGAATTACTTAGCGCTTTGTGATATCGCGAGTTACTTATACGTTTGTACGCAATTAAAAAATAAACGAATAAATTAATCTGCAACGAAAAGGTGTTTTGCTCTTAATTTATGAATGAAAAATTATAGCCTAAACATTTTGTCACATGAAACTATTTTCATATGGAGTATTTTATTCTAGAATGGAAGTAAGCGTATTAGCAATATAACGCATACAACAATTATGCACGCGATAAGGATATACTAAATGTAGTTTACTTCCTTTGTCAATAATGAGATATTAATATATTTGGTGTTTCTTTTATTGGAGATAAATGAAGAAATCAAGACCGTATACAAGTAAGTCCATTCGTATATTTAAGATGCAGCGTAATTTAATGAGAGATGAAACAACGTCAATATTATTATAGTCAACCCAGGTATTAAACGAAGCAGTTCCTTCCGATTATAGAAGATTTGCCATCAAAGGCAATAAGTTATTACCATGATTATTGGAAATATAACGCAGACATCAGGATTCGATTAAGTATTAATAGGCAGGTAAAGATTAAGGAATTTAACTAATACATCGATAATTGATATAACATAGATTCAATTTAGGATATTGATATTACCAAAATGATTCATTGGATTAAAGACCAGAGCGGAAAGTGATTATATTTCTATTCATAGGACAATTATGTGATAATATATTTATTTATCTGAATATAACTCAAAAGCAATAAACGTTTGTGTGGGTTAATTTCGTGATTCCTATATATTATCCTTATGTAATAAATGTGTACTCATAATATAACACGTTATGATGTATAAATCAGCATAATAAAGTAGAATCGATTAAATATTAGCTATAGCGTCTGTTCTCCCATTTATATTTCAATATCTTTCTACCAAATATGTTTAATAGAGTCCTCTTAAGATTACTGGCGTATTTAAGAACAAATATAATGCTAACAACTAGTCCTATGCTCACGTAAATTACTACGCTTTAGCAAGTTACCGAGTTCAAAAAAAAAAAAAGGCAAAGCAAATATTGGTTTATATAATTTATTTTCTCCTCCACGAATTTAAAAAGTAACACAAGTTCGGGAGAATGTGGACGAAGGAAAAATACATTAGTAAAGAAGAGTTTCTCTTACATTAATAAAAGTCTAATAAACTGAGGTGTAGCTTCAAAACAAATGCTACCCTCGGATCTCAGCCCAAAGGTCGATCCAACATTTTTGATGTTGGCATAAATTTAAACGCTCACTAACATTTCTCGGAAATAAATACAAATAAATGCTTTAAAAGAAAAATGGTTCTGAAGAGATAAATACATATAATGAAATGCTATTTTGACGGAAAATCTTCAATTTACCCGCTCGGTCAATCACTCTTAAGATACAAATATAATAATCACTCTTAAAATACAAATATAATAATCCCTTATATTCACCGTTTGTTTTAAATGCTCTTCATTTTTTTTTAACTAATTATTTCGCAGATATGTTTTTTGCAAGTGAAGAATTGCTTTCTCAAAACATTACAACAAAGACAAACGATGATATATCAAAGTGAGATCAATATCATCTTTTTTTCAGAATTGTATTATTGGATTTTAAAGCCACAATCTCTCACATTATGTTTTCTTATTTGGGATGCAATTTCGTATTAAAAAATTGCATTTGACTTTTTGCACAAATGATGTACAGATAACGGTATGAAAGAATAACAGAATATCTCTCTTCATCTCTCTCCCTCTCTTCCCCCTCTCTGTCTCTCTCTCTCTCTCTCTCTCTCTCTCTATATATATATATATATATATATATAAATTTAAAGGAGATTAGAGCAATAGTCTAAAGAGCCGAGTGTATTTCAATGTAACAGTGAAATTACTAGTGTAATTGAAATACGGGAAAGAGAAAGTGCTCGTTGTAATTTAGATATATAATAAGCTCGATAGGTAGATATTCTAGAGCTAATTCAATATTAAGTAATGTGATTTATAATTTAAAATTTGAACAATTAAATTTCAACCAAATTAAAAATCCGTTTCATAAGAAGGAACAACAACAAAATCAATTATCTGTACGATCGTTTCGGAAAACAATGCTTTTTATTGTGGTAAACATCCAGTTACGAACAATAATTACATATAGTTTTTTTAATAAGCAAGGTCTCCTCGTCAGCAAATTTTGAAGGGTTGTTTATTAAATCTAAAAGACACCATAACTATTGTTATTGTTAATTTCTTGGACATAAGTTTAAATCTTGAGAATTCTACCTTTGAACACTATCATGAACCTAACCAATCCCTACTATATGTCCACGATGAATCAAACCACCCTAAATCAATATTAAAATCAATAGTTCCCAATATCGCTTAAAGAATTTCTAGACTGTCTTCTACCAAACCCATATTTATTAAATACGAATAATATTACAATGAAGCCCTTAAAAACTCGGGATACAATTCGCAAATTAAATTCATAAACAAAAATGATAGAAACATAAACTGCATTGAAAATAAACCTATTAAGAGCGTAATAACATATAATATGGCAATGTCTTCGCATATACGAGTTAAGATAAATAACCAAGAGACAAAAAAGATAAAACCAAACCACAAACATTAGATAATAATACAAACAAACAACAAACCAAACCCCGTAAACGTAAGAATAGACATAAGGAGACCCTATGGTTCAACCCTCCATATTCCAAAAACCTAGAGACAAACATAGCCAGAGAATTTTTTAAAATATTGGATAAGAACTTTAAAGCACCCCATAGATATAATAAAATTTTCAATAAGAACACAATTAAAGTCTCTTACTCTACTATGCCTAACCTTCATCAAAAAATAATAAGCTCTAATAATAAGAAAATTAATAAGCTACAAAATGCAACTATACAAAATACATCAGACTGTAACTGTAGAAGAAAAAATAAATGTCCCCTACAAGGCTCATGCAAAATTAAAAATGTTATCTTTAGCTGCACAGTATCAAAAAACCCAAATATACATGAACCTATGAACAGCAATAACTCAACTACAAGATTAAATAATAACACCAACTTAAACCTATCTACCGATCAATTACAAACCAACCCCCATATAATAATCCAGCACTAGACCTAACGGAAAATAATCACAATAAACAAGAGGCAATATATTTTGGTTCCACATCTGGCCTAATAAAACACAGAATTTCAACGCACAAACATTCTTTTAAAAATAACTCTCTGTCAAACCAAACTACTCTATCCAACTATATTTGGCAACTAAAAGATAGCGATATTTAGTTCAACTTAAAATGGCGAGCAATTGAGTCTTGCAAACCATATAAACCAGGAAATAAATTCTGTGCACTATGAACAAAAGAGACCCTAAAAATTTTAAAATACGAAGATATAAAAAATACAACCACACTTTTAAACTCAAGACAGGAACTAATATTTACATGTAGTCATAAACGTTGGTTTAAATTTAATAAATATAAACCACCTTTAGTCATGATAAATTACTTATTTGTAAAAATGGATTACAATCTCTTTTTTTTAGTAAATTAAGTAAGACTAATTATCACTCTTGCAAAAAAAAATATGCCTAATTATCTCCCCTTACATTATGAAATTATATAAAACAACAACAACATTCGAATATAAACCGTGGCGTCTTTAAATCAAAAGTACGATAACAGAAATAACTTATTACACGGAAGTCCCTCCTTTTAAAACTCATCATTTAAAGAGACGAAAAACTATAGCAAACATATATGATTATTTTAACCATAGTTCCTGATTTCAAAAGGCGAAAAATTATAAGGTAAATTTTTATACCTATTTTTGATGTATATACCTCTATATCTATGTATATGTGTGTCTATTTTTTCATATATATGCATATATATTTTTTTAATACTTTACTCAAGGCAAATTTATAATTCAAATTCAAATCCATATTTTTTTTCTATCTATAACCTATATTCAACTTCTTATCAACTTTAAATTCAGACCTTTTATTTTAATTTTTTCAGATACATCTGCCTTACTTTTAATGCTAGGTTTATTTATGGTGTCTTTTAGAGTTAATAAAAACCCTTCAAAATTTGCTGACGAGGAGACCTTGCTTATTAAACAACTATATGTAATTATTGTTCGTAACTGGATGTTTACCACAATAAAAAGCATTGTTTTCCGAAACGATCGTACAGATAATTGATTTTGTTGTTGTTCCTTCTTATGACACGGATTTTTAATTTGGTTGAAATTTAATTGTTCAAATTTTAAATTATAAATCACATTACTTAATATATATATATATGTATGTATATATATATATATATATATATATATATATATATATATATATATATATATATATATATATAGTTAGTTAGTTATCAACCTGAAGAATCCTAGAGTGGATGAAACGCGGAATATTCAATGTAGCTTAATCGGTATATATATTTTATAACTAACTCTACCTACGTATTGAGCACTTTTAAAGTAAATATTTACAGTGTACGACTAAATTTATACTTTCGTATATTAATTTTATGTGAGTGAATGAAGTAGTTATATATATATATATATATATATATACATATATATATATATATAATAAAAAACAAGAGTGTGAAATGAAGTCACAAAAATATATATATTGGTAGATATAGAGTGGGTCATTTATTTAATAATGGAATACAACCAGAAGTTGGGAGATAGAAGGGTCTCTTTATGGCAGGGCCTTTCAAAGCCTAATGCTTCTCATCAAAAATGAAAGAAAGTGCTTGGTAGCATGGGGAAGATGCGGCGTCTAGCGTAAGTTCTTTAAGGACGAAAGAGTTTAAGAGGAATTATAGAATGTTGGGGGGAGCTTTATTGAATTCTAAATAAATAAGGAGAAACTTGTTATATATAGTATGATTTGTATGATGATATATGGTTGAGATTCAGAGGTATATGTATTATGGTTTAATAGGAAGTGTATTGTTGCTGCGAGGTAATTTATTTTAACGGTTTGTGGGGTGTTTATTTCTATGGAGTGGGTAATTTTGATTTTAGTTAGTGCCACCTACACGACAAATGGCGGCTATACATCCGCTTATAATTTGTGTGAGTCGGGGGTACAAACTGAAAGGTAATATGCGGCAATATATTTATAAGATTCTACTGTTATGATATAGGGAGTATGATCATAAGGGGGCCCTCGTAGATTAGGGTGGCAATGACTAAAAGCTCCAATAATTGTTGTTGAGCTTGGCATTATCCGGATAAGTCTCCTTTGTGGAGCTGAAGTTTCTCTTTTCCTTTTAAATTTCGCTATACACACACACACACACACACACACACACACACATATATATATATATATATATATATATATATATATATATATATATATATATATATATATATGCATTTTAGTGTCATCTAAATAGATGAAATATCTAATATTTCGAGAAATGAATTAACTGGTTGCTATAGTTGGGAAGAAAGCTTCACGTGCATTTCCGCAACGAATTAGACCACAATATAATGTGGTTTACGTTGCATTGAAAAACATCTAGTCTTGATTTAAATAAAGTAGCAGGTTTCACTTTTGCTCTAAACAGAAACATTAATTTCCCCTCCCGCTCACATGAAATAATCCAATGCTGATTTTATAATTGCACCTTTATGCTAGCTTTTAATAAAAATTCTGAAATGAATTTGCAGATTACGGCCATGTAAGGTGTTATTTTTTTACATTTTCCCCCCAATCAATGTAGAGGCTTCTACCAGGGACCTATGCTACAGGGATACTATGTAGGGAGTTTGGCAGCAAGGTGTCTGTTCACGTTACACTTGCAATTCTTCATGTCAGTACAGTTTGGAAAGCTGGGACACGGAAAGGAATTCCAAAGTCTAGTAGTACTCGGAAAGAAACTACTTGAGTAGAGAGCTCTCTAACATCTAGGTATTTACGTGAAGGGGGTACAAATACTTGTACGTTCGACGGAGCGTTCATTATTAAAATACTTGTAGAACAGGTAGAGGGATGCACCATTTCGTCGATGAGACAGAGGCTGAAGCTTCGATACCAATTCAGGACCTATCAGGATAGCGATTCTCTTTTGAATCTTGTATAAGTGTGACAAACTAGTAGCAGATGTACAAATCCGAATATGAAACAATACTCCATACATGGGCGAATGCTGGCATTGTAGAAGTAGAATCTGACCCGTAAGATCACCATGGGAATGGAATATGCTCGTACATTAAAGATGGCTTCCCGTGTGGCAGGGATATCTCCAGAGAAGACCCTTTTTACCTTATATGTGCATCCGGGTTGCACTAGCTTACAGCACTGCATTTGTAATTGCCCACTATCGCCCCCCACAACAGCGGAGTAACTATCTTAAAGAGTATACACCACACCTTGTCTGCACATCCCTCGGCTAACATTCACATTTGTGGTAACTTCAATGTCCATAACGTGGAATGGCTGGCCCACTCAAATAAGACAGATGACGAGGGGGGTCTGTCATGACTGTGCCATTGCCTATGACCTCACTCAGATTGTTCGCGAGCCCACCCGAGTGCCACATACTACCGGTCAGTTTGCAAGCCTTGTGGATCTTTTTCCCTCAACATCGCCAAAGCTATGTTCATGCACTGTTCTTTCTCCTCTAGGATCCTCCGACCACTCCGTTCTACCAGTTAAGATAAAAATAAAATGTGATAAGTCCCCAGACGTTCCCCTTCACCGTACTGTATACCGATACTATATGGCTGACTGGGATAGATTCCGTACATTCATATCTGATCTACCGCTGCATTCCCTGTTTAAAAAGGATGTGCCCTCTATAGTATCAGACCTAACCGAATGGTTAATTGTAGGCATAGACCGATTCATACACTCTAAAAGATTCTAAAAAAATTCTAACAGCCAGCCATGTTTTTCCACAGAATGTGCTGCTTCCACTTTGCACAGAAATCACTTTTTTCATAATTACCAAGGTAATAGATGCACTGAGACTAAAGCTGCTTTAAGGAACGCCAGCCACCACTGTAAAAGAGTAATGAAAAATGCAAGAGAGTTATATATCCAGTCTAGTAAATCCAAAGTAGCTGATCAGCCGCTTGGTTCCCACCAGTTTTGGCAAATAACAAATAGGATCCTGAACAGAAGTGTGCGTTCTATCCCAACCATTATCAATGGACCAGAGGTCATCTTGTCAGCATCAGACAAGGCCAAACTATTTGCAAAGAACTTTGCAGCTAATTTTACCCCATGCGACGAAGGAAATCAATTCCCCATATTCCCTCCTATAACACAAAACATGCTAGGTAATATACAAATATCTGTGCGTGAAGTCGCCAAGCTAACCAAGAACATTGATTCCAGTAACGCAAGTTGGCCTGACGGCATCCCATTTATGGTGTTAAAAAATCTTCAACCTGAACTTGCTCCCATACTTACAAAACTGTTTAAGCGTTGCCTTGATAGAAGTGCTTTCCAACACCCTGGAAAAACTCATCAGTATGCCCTGTATTTAAGAATTCAGGTGATAACTCCTCTCCCTCTCAGGACAAATCAATAAGTCGCCTTTGTGTCATGAGTAAATTGCTGGAATCCATATTAAATAGAGAAATAGTAAACCACCTCAACAGAAATAACCTCCTTAGTGGAACGCAATATGGTTTCCGTTCCACATGATCGACAGAAGATGGGCTAACGGTTATATCTCATAGGATTAGCGAATCTCTCGAACAAGGCTACATTTCTAGGGCAATTGCACTTTACATAACCAAGGCCTTCGACAAGGTATAACATAAGGGCCTACTTCTCAAGATTTCCAGCCACGCTAAAACTAGAAATGTTTTCTCAATCATCAAATAATTTCTCTCCCATAGGCTCATAAGAGTAGTGGTCGATGGACAAACATCGGAGGCCTGCAATATAAATGCTGGAGTCCGTCAGGGCTCCATCCTGGGCGCAATTCTCTTCCTGATCTACATCAATGACCTCCCTAAACACATACTTAAATCATTCGTTGACATCTATGCTGATGACAGGACCATCTACGGCAACACATCAAAGGCTGTAAATAACAAAGTTCTCTCTGATTCTCTCTCCTCTTATCTCGAGCGTGTAGTTCAGTGGGGGAAGACGTGACTGGTTACCTTTAATGCATCTAAACCAAACTCCTATCTTTACACTATCAACGCTCTGGTCCCCATCTGGCATCAATTGTAATGGATGGCTCTCGCCTAGGAGAAGCTCAATGTTTTGCCAACCTTCTAGGCTTGACCTTTACACCTGATCTGAAATGGAACACGTACATTAAGTCTGTTGCCAGGGTCGCTAGAAAGATGGTGGGTTCCTACTACAGCTCCAGAAAATATCTCGCTACTGATGCAATTCTCTATCTATATAAAAACTAAGCACGTCCAAGGATGGAATACTGTGCCATATCTGGGCAGGAGCTGCTAAAAACAGCCTATCCTGCCTTGACAGAGTACAAAATAGACTTCGTGGCTTAGTGGGCGATGTCCTTTTTCTCTTCCCTGCAACCTCTGTCCCACAGAAGAGACTAGCGAGCCTGTCCTTGTTTTACCGGTGTTTCCATGGCAACTGCTCGTCTGATCTCCAATCTCTGGTCCCCCCTCGCCAATCTTTTACGAAAAGCACCCGTCAAGCTGAAGCCACTGTCAACAATTTTCCCCACTGTCTATCTGCGCCTAAATCGAAACGTACATTCCATGAACACAGCTTCTTTCTTACAACAGCATGCCAGAAGTGCAAGACTTTGGAACTATGTTCCGTCTGCCAGTTTCCCACCTGACTACAACTCGGATGTCTTCAAATCCAACGTGAATAGATTTCTGATGAACCACCCCCTTTAATAGACATTGTATGAAATCTCAACACTAAGGTACAACGTACTTTACATTTTTTTACACAGTGATCACCACTTATCAAGGCCCGGAAGCAACTCAGGGATAAGGGTTTTTGCAATTACATTACGTTAGTGTGGAGATTTGATGAAGTGTTTACTTAAGGGGCGGTTTATTAGGAATGTGTTAACGTTGGACTTTAAGACATCCAAAATGTAGTCCGGTGGGAAGCAGGCAGACGGAACAGAGTTTCACAAGTGTGCAATTCTAAGAAAAAAAGCTTTGTTCATGGAATCCACGTTTTGATTTAGGCACAGATATAGAGTGGGGGAAATTTTTCACAGTGGATTCAGCTAGCCGCGTTTTTTTTTCGTGAAAGATTGGCAAGGAGGGACCAGAGGTTGGATTTCAGACGAGCACCTGCCATGGAAATAAAGATAGAATAAGGATAGGCTCGCGACGTCTCTTCTGTAGGGGAGACGCTTGCAGGGTAGAGAAAAGGGCATCCTCCACTAAGCCACGAAGTCGATTTTGTACTCTGTTAAGGCAGGATAGGCTGTTTTTTAGCAACTCCTGCCCAGATATGGCAACAGTATTCAATCCTTGGAGTACTTGGCTTTTATATAGATAGAGAATTGCATCCGTAGTGAGATATCTTCTGTAGCGTTAGAAGGATCCCACCATCTTTCCAGCGACCTTGGCAACATACTTGATGTACGTGTTCCATTTCAGATCAGGAGTAAAGGTCAAACCCATAAGCTTGTCAAAACACGGGGCCTCACCCAGACGAGAGCCATCCATTACAATTGATGCCAGATTGGGATCAGAGCGTTATGATGTAAGGATAGGAGTTTGGTTTTGGATGCATTAAAGGTAACCAGTCACATCTTCCCCCACTGAACCACGCGCTCGAGGTCAGAGGAGAGAAAATCAGAGAGAACTTTGTCATTTACAGCCTTTGATATGTTGCCGTAGATAGTCGTGTCATCAGCATAGATGTCAACGAATGATTTAAGTATGTGTTTAGGGGAGGTCATTGATGTAGATCAGGAAGAGAGTTGTGCCCAGGATGGAGCTCTGACGGACTCCGGCATTTATATTGCAGGCCTCCGATGTTTGTCCATCGACCACTACTCTTATGAGCCTATCGGAGAGAAATGGTTTAATGATTTAGAAAACATTTCCAGTTATACCGTAGCTGGAAATCTTGAGAAATAGACCCTTGTGCAATAACCTTTATCCCTGCGTTGCTTCCGGGCCTTGATAAGTGGTGACCTCCTTTTAAAAAAAGTACAGGATACTTTGGGGCGTTAGCTTTCTAGTACGAATCGCATAACTGTGACCGTTTTGAGGAGCGATACTTCTCCCCATTCGGGAAATGAAAATCCCCTAAAACCCTGAGTAACGGCGGTTAAATATGTTGAGATTGTCCGTTGAACGTTAATTCAAACCCGGACAGCGGAAGGTTACCTATAAAAAGGGAGGAGTTTATTGTGGTTTGTAAAAAAACAGACAGATATTTTATTGTTTAAAAGAGTGACAGGAAATGTCAGAATAATGTAGAAACGAGATCCTGTACTTGTTTGCCTGGGGGGAAACCTGCTCATGCGTGATAAGTGGTCACTTTCAGGGCGTGTGAGGAAGATTTGATTTTGGTATCAGATTCATAAACTACAGATGCCCGATGATGTGCACACACGCAATATGAATCTGAGGATCCCCAAGGCGGTGTTTCGGACCCTGATTGGTTTGGCGAATCGTCCGACCAACCCCGTTACCTTAGTATAAGATAAATACCCAGGCCGAATTGAACAGTTTAATCCAGACTCCGTGAGAAAGGAACAAACCAAGAGATACCACCACTACCGCTGCAGTCGCAACCACTGCCATCGAGAGAAAGAAGAATAAGATTTTGGGAGAATCTTATTGTTTTCTGGGGTAATCGAACTGAACAAAGTATATGTAAACCCCTGTAACTTTTAGGAGATTAACTTTTTCGTAGTTAAACATCCTGCGTCTGTCTTTGTGTGTGTGTGTGTGTGTGTGTGTGTGTGTGTGTGTGTGTGCATGCGAAGCTTTTGGCTTTTCAGCAGAAATCAACACGGAACTGAGACGCTGAGAACCTATGTAAAGACAGACGATCACGACCAACAGATTCGATGAGGTCAGAGGCCAATCGCTGACTTGAGCCGGAGACTTTTCACACCCTTCCTCGCAGCTGTCCCGGAAATGCTCTCAATATAATTGTACTCGGTCATTTTGCCAATGAACGTTAGGCCAAGGAGTTTAAAACAAGAGTTTCAGATGAGTCTTTGGGCATTTCTATTGGTGATAGAAACCATTTCTTGTAATTATTGAAAATAAACAAGTTTAGTCTTAGCAGCATTGAATTTGACCATCCCTTTTTGTCACTATTCTACTACAGATTTAAGATCATCCTCTAGTGTTTCCGCCATTTCGTTAGATAGGTTTTCATTTGTTTTCCTGTAATGTGTTTTATAGAGCGTGGTGTCATCAGAACATATACCCATCTCACATACAATTTTGGCAAGGCGGTAATTTATGGATATTAGGATTAGTAAAGGACCCAGGATAGACCCCGGAGGCACTCGGGCATTTATATCATATTGTTTAGATGTACGAACATCGAGCACAGACTGTCGTTTTCTCTTATATAGGAAGGATATAAAGAATATTGAATATTCGTCCAGTGATATCGTATGATCTGATTTTCATGAGAAGGCCGTCATGCTATACCTCATCAAAAGCCTTAGATATATCTAGATCTACCGCTCTACGCTCACTGCTTTGTTCAATGACTAGTATATACACCAAGTGATTATAATTAAAATATCTGCTGTGGAACGGGCTTACCTAAATCCATATTGTGTGTCGGTCAGAAGTTTAGCATTTGTAAGTTGATGGACTTGGGCTTACTTTATTATGGACTCAAATATTTTTGCGAAAATTTGGAGGAGGATTATGGGGCGATAATTTAATGGGGCAGTTCTTTCGCCAGAATTCTTTAAAACTGGTACCACAGAAGCAGTATTCCAACAGTCAGGAAAGGAAGATGCTTTCAGTCATTTGTTGTAAAGTTTTTTTATTATGCAACTATGCACCTGAGAATGCGTAATTTTCAGATCTTCTAGTGTGACGTCTGCCTGCAAAGTAAACTCAGAAAAGGGGGTGCTTAGTAGAGTCTAGTGTTGAGATAGAGGTATACCGACTGAGAATCCTTTTAGCTTACTCGGTTGCTGTGCAAACAACTTCATGATTGTTGGATAGTTGGAGAATTGTTGACTTCCTATGAATTACTACACTGTTATAAAAATCAGGGTCTCCTAATTTCTTCGAGTCGATTCGTTTTTTGGGGGTTTCAGTAAATTCTCTTTTAGCTATCGCTTTTTTCCTAATAGTTTCTCCTAGCTTCTATATACTTCCGTCTGTTTGAATTGGACTTATGTCGGTTGAATCTGCGTTACGCATGCTGTCTTTGCGCAATGGAATTTGCACAAGTAGAAGTAAACAATTGGGGAGAGTTGTGCTTGCTATAAACATTTCGCGTAGGAACATATGCTTAAATTGCCGTTCGGAACCATCTAATCGTCCAATTGCGCACTGTTCAACAGGAAACGAAAATACATTTTCCCATGGACCATCTTTGATGTGATTCCTGATGGCTTACCAGTCAACCTATTGTATTATGTCGTTGTTTTGAGCAGTGCTTCTTCAGTTCTGGCTCTCGCGTTTAGGAAGATTTGAACCATTATAAGCATGATAAGCGTTCCCAAGTATACAGTGGGCATCCGTTATACAATTATCGGGAACTGTGGTCAGAAACAAGTAATGCGTTATTCTTCCTGGTCTAGGCGACGGGTTGAAAACGTAAGCATCTGTGATAGAGAATCGGATATAGAGAAGTGTTTTGTTAGGCTACCAGCTGCGTCTGTGTAAGTAGAGAATGTAAGCCAGTTGCTGTGGTCGACATTGAAGTCACAAAATACATGCACTTATGCGCTAGAGAGCGTGCTCTATCTCTGCTGTCAGAGACTTTGTTTATGAGGGCGGAGTCCTGGGTTTAGGAAGAGCGGTAGAGGAAATAAAATAGCTAATGTTATGTTGCATGTTAAGTTTAAAGCACATAAAGGCTTGATCTTCCGATTCTAGGTTTGCTTCTCTAATCGAGGGGAGGGTGGTACGAATATAGACACCAAGTCAGTGCATATGTATGCCAGCGTACTAACGGCAGAGTGGTAGATATCAAGCGTGATAAAGTAGTTAGAGAGGATGGAGGAGTGTAGGGTAGTCTCAATTAGTACTAAGATATCCAAGATGTTTGTCAGGCGAAATGCTTCTACATCATGTAAATTAGTTCTTAAGCCAACGGATGTTCGTAAATGCAAGCCTCAATGGAGCAAGCAAGTTGTTGTTTTTTTGAGTTAAAGCCTGGGTTAAGCATAGGTTTTCATTGTACTTTCATCATATTTTAGAACATTCAGTTTATGTAAGGCTGCTGTACAAGTTGTTATGCAGAATACCAGAGAGGCAACACAGGTAGACCATCAGCTGACCTCGCATCTACTTGGATTGTGGGCTCAGGAAAACACACCGGGGATTGGTGCAGGGTACCGTTCCATGCGCAACAGTGCACTACAGACATCCCGATATTATATTGATGGAGCAGCCATTCTAAGCCCTACTAATGAGTTAGGGCTCCGTTACTACCAGTCGGAAATAACAGCCAGGAACAGTCAATCCGGTACCCTTACCCCATCAGACGAAGTTCACCACAATCTAATTGCACTGGCATATACGCTATAAGCGCTCGTCAACGCCCAGTTTAAATGGATGGGATTTGTCTTGTTGATGGCTATCTTGCTCTTGCCTGCTGCTGGAGCTAAACATTTCGAACCGAAAGAGAGAGAGAGAGAGAGAGAGAGAGAGAGACTTAGCTGCCGTACAAAGAAAACACTTTTCAATAAAATCTTTGTACAAATACTCCCTCCCACATTTGTCTACAAAAAAGAACAATAATGTGGCGATGTATAATTTATGATACGTTTAGGCCTGACAGGCTGGAAGAATGAACTAGTAGATCTGAAATCGTCATATTTATATATGTACGCGTGCGTGTATATTTATGTATGTTTAACTATATGTATGCGTGTATATGTACGTATTTATCTGTATATCTATGTATATATGTATGTATATATATGCATTTATATGTGTATATGTCTATGTATATATATATATATATTATATATATGTATGTGTGTGTATAAGTGTATTTGAATATGCATATGGGTATATGTGTATATGGGTAAGTATATATATCTATCTATATCTATATCTATATATGTATATATATAAATATTATGCATATATGTATGTATATGTACATGCGTTTGTGTATGTGTATATATATGTACTTATATATGTATGCATCTAAATATATTGGTATTTATATGTGTATGTGTATGCATATATGTAATTTTTGTATATGTATATGTGTATATGCATGCATGTGTATGTATACAATTATATGTGTATGTGTATGTAAACACAGGTGTGTATATGCTTATACATGTATATGTGTATATATGTGTGTGTGTATGTGCGTATGTAGATGTATCAACCATCATCATGTATATGTATATATATGCATATGTATATATAGCGTATGTATATATACATGCATATTTGTATGCATGTGTATGTATATGTACGTATGGGTATATGTATGTGTGTTTGTAATCATAGATATATACATGGGTATATGTGTAGGTGTATGTGTACATATATGTATATGTACGTATATATGTGTGTATGTATTATATATGTGTGTATATATATTTGTATATATATATACACACATATATATATATATACATATTGTGTGTGCATATGTATGCATGTTAATATGTGTATATATTTAATTACATTTTCATCCCAAACACGGCACAATACCACTTTGATGTAAGGGGCTACTATCAAGAATAGAGAGGCTACAGTGGTACTTTATGAGGATTTGGGCAGCAACATGTCGGTTTACGTTACAATTGGACTTCTGCATATCAGTACAGTTAGAGAAGAAGGAACCCGGAAGGGAATTCCAAATTCTAGCGGTTCTGAGGAAGTAACTACTGGAGGCGAAGCCTCTCTTACATCTAGAGATCTCTACACTGAAGGGTGGAATTTTGCTGCTTGTTGGGTTTGTCTGGAGTATTTACTAGAGGGAGTACAAGTGATTGCAATTCGTCGGAGCATTCACCGTTAAAGTACTTGCAGCACAAGCAGAGGGCTGCTATATTTCGTCGATGGGACAGAGGCTCAAACTTAGATGACAGTTAAGGACATATCAGATTGGTGACTCTCTTTTGAACCTTGTCTATGAGTGAGAGACTAGAAGTAGAGGCACCAACCCCAATATGACAACAATACATCAAGCATGGGCGAATGGATCATAATTTAGGGCGTTAGCAACCTTCTAGCATGGTAGAGAGAAACTACATTTTCGCAGCGGTCTTGGCAATACTCTCAATAAAATTGTTCCAACTCATATTTCCTGTGAACATTAGGCCGACGAGTTTAAACAAGTGTTTTCAGATAATGAGTCTTTAACTATAGCTATTAATGGTAGAGAAGGAGCCTTGTAGTTATTGACGGAAACTGGTCTATACTTTGCAGAATTACATGTGCCCATCCATTTTGGTCCCCATTCCACTACAGACTGAAGGTCATCCTCTGGTCTTTCTGCCATTTTTTTAGACATGTGTTCATTTCTTTCCCTACCGCGCCTCTTATACAGCGTGGTGTAATCAGCATATATATATATATATATATATATATATATATATATATATATATATATATATATATATATATATATATATCAATTTGGCAGACAATTTTGTCAGAGAAGTCATTTATGGATATTAGGAATAATAAAGATCAAAAGGGTAGATCCCTGAGGAACTCCCGCATTCATATCATATTGTTTAGATGTATCATAATCGAGCACAACCTTGATTTTCTCTTATCTGCGAAAGATTTATTTATGTTAAGTATTCTTCTAGTGACATTGTATGATCTGATTTTCATGAGCACACCTTCATGTCATACCCTCTTAAATGCCTTAGATATATCTAGATCTACCGCACTACCCTATCTGCTTTGTCCAGTGAATGGTATATGCGGTCAGAGATTACATTTAGGATGTCTACGGTGGAACAAGACTACCTACATCCATATTGTTGGTCGGTCAGAAGTTTAGCATCTTAAAATGATGAACTAGAGCTTAGTTAATTTTGGACTCACATATTTTGGCGAAAAGTGGGAGGAGGCTAATTGGGCGGTAATTTACTGGGTCATTTCTTTCCTCAGAATTCCTGAGAACTGGCACAACAGAAGCAGTTTTTAAGCAGGCAGAAAAGCAAGCTTCATTAAAGCATTTGTTGTAAAGTTTGGAGAGAACTGTTGCTACACTTGATGTCCACTTTTTTCATAGCACAGCCGGGATGAGATCCAGTCCACATGCTTTTGCAGTGGCAAGAGTTCTTAGGATAGCATGCACCTCGGAAGGGGTGATTTTCAGATCGTCTAGTATAGCGTCTGTCCGCTAAGGAAAGTCAGGTAGAGGGTAGTGTTCAGGGTCTTGTGTTGATTTGGAGGAAAACTGACTGGCAAGCGTGTTAGCTTCCTCGGTTGCTGAGCAAACAACATCATGAATTTTGGATAGTGGACGAATTGTTGATTGACTATTATTTACTACACTGTTGTAGATTTCCCAGAAATAACGGTCTCTTAATCTCTGTGCTTCGATGCGTTTTTGGATAGTTTCAGTAAATTATCTCTTAGCTACCGTTATTTCTTTCTTACAGTTACTTTTGCCTTCTGTATACTTCTGCCTGATTTAACTGGGCTTATATCGATTAAATCTGCGATATGCATGCTGTCTTTGCGCGATGGTAGCTGCACGAGTAGAAGTAAACCATTGGGAGAGTGGGGAACGCTATAAAATCTCCGCGTGGGAACATTGCCGTTTAGAACTATTCAATGGTCTTATTTGCGTACTCTTCAGCAGGAAGTGAAAAATATTTATCCATGTAGCATGTCTGATGAGATCCCCTATAAATTTCCAGTCAGTATTTTTATACTATCTCGTTGTTTTGAGCAATGGCTCATTAGTCTTGGCTCTAGAGTGTATGGCGATTTCAACAATTATCACGTCATGATCAGTGTTCCCAAGTTACCAATCTTTTCGCTAATATACCCCTTGATGAAACTATTCAAATTTGTTCGGATATGCTCTATCGTAGCACATTAACCCGTCCGGATATTCCGGAGAATATTTTCCTTGAATTCATGTAACTAGCTACCAAGTCGGTCTGTTTTAGTTTTAATGACGTAATATATCAACAGGTAGATGGTGTAGCCATGCGTATTCCTTTGGGTCCTATCCTGGCCAATATTTTCCTAGGCTTTCAGGAATCCTTACTGTTTACTCAGGTTTCTAGACCTGTTCGTTATTGGCGGTATGTAGATGACACTTTTGTCATTTTCAAATGCCGCCATGAAGTAAGTGATTTTTTTCTGAAATTAAACAGTCTCCACCCAGCATTTAAGTTTACTATGTAGGAAGAGCAGAATTACTCTTTACCCTTTCTGGACGTCCTTGTAGAAAGGATAGGGAATCGGTTTAATACAACTATATACAGGAAACCTACCTTCACAGGGTTGTATATTAGTTGGGATTCCTTTGCCCCTATGAACACTCATGATATGCTCGCCAAGCAAACTTGAGGAGGAACTTAAGAAAATAACGGACATGCTTATTAAAAATGGTTTCCCTGGTGGTATAATTTCTAAGCATATTCGCCAAAAACTTACTAGTTTTAACACTAAGCCTCTTTTCGGTCCGGCTAAATGTCCGGTTTATTTGAAGCTCCCTTACATAGGTTCAATTAGTAGGGGTTTTGTTAGCAAGATCACTTCGGTTGTTTCCCACTGTTTTTACGCGGTGCAACCCTGAGTAGTGCTGTGTACCCAACATGCCTTCTCAGCGTTTAAAAAAGATGTACTTCCCACGCTACAAAATAGTTTAATAATATATGAGTTTAGATGTCGGTGCGATGCTGACTACGTGGGTCGAAGTTTTCAACGTTTAGGGGTCAGAGTGGCACAACACGTTCCTGGGTATTCACGTAAGGTTTAAGGAATACATCCGGGCCTTTACGGAATACATCCGGACGATCACCAATTCTCGAATCGTCAATTTGTACGAAAAGAAAACTTGTGGCCAAGCATATTCTGATGAATGTTTCCGCATTTTACATAAAGCCCGGAATAAAAAGCACCTCAACATCTTGGAAGCCGTCAGTGTGCTGATGCGCAAACCAGCTTTATGTAGAAAAAAAGAATTTCACATAAATTAGAGTTATTTAAAGAACTCTAAAAAAAAAGTCTACATGTACGCGGGTTTTTCTGTTTTGTCTATACTTACTTGTAGACAACGGATTTTCTTAATTATATATATATATATTTTTTTTCTCGACTTCATCTCCTCCCCTTTTTCCATTCTCATTCGTTAACTTAATGTAACTTACCGACGAGATCTATTGAAAAGGGTCGGTCGAAAGGTTAACCTCTAGATTCCTTAATTTTTTTTGTACACGAAATTTCGTATGGATCCTTTTTATTTGGATGTTTATTTTACCTATAATTCTTTTTAGTCGATCTGTCTCTATACAATTTCCCGTTTCTCTTTTTTTTTCACCCATAATGACTCCATTCATACTTTTCAAAGCAATATATATATATATATATATATATATGTATATATATATATATATATATATATATATTCCAGTTCACGTTATGTGTGATCGTGAGGCCGAGGAGTTTAAAGGAAGTGCTTTTAGATAATGTGTTTTGGGCATTGCTAAAGTTCATTATAATTATTGAAGATGCATGTCGCTGGCAGGTCTGAAAAGTAACCTGCATCCACATGGACTCAGTGTTGATGGGACTGGCACTTGCGTGACTGAATCATTATTAATATATATATATATATATATATATTACATAGGCATCACACATTATCAAGGCCAAGAGGCCACTCAAGGATAAGGGTTAAAGAGTGTACAGTAGAAATTTGACAATATAGAAATCATTAGTAATGAAAATTTGGTAAATTTGATAACTTATATGGAACGGATCATAAAGAACTTATTTACGTTAGACTTGAAGACAACCATATTGTAGTCAGCTGGAAAGCAGGAACACGGAAGACAATTCCACAGGTGTGTAGTTCTAAGAAAGAAGCTTTGTTCATGGAATCTACGTTTAGGTTTAGGTACAGATAAAGAGTGGGGGGGGGAATTATTGATAGTGTTTACACTTAGACGAGTGTTTCTTGTGAAAGTTTGGCGATGGGGGACCATAGATTGAAGCTCAGACGAACACTTTCCATGAAAATAACGATACATCAGAGACAAACTCGCAACATCTCTTCTGTGAGATAGAGGTTGCAAGGAAGAGAAAAGGACATCTCCTACGAGGCTACAAAGTCTATTTTGAACTCTACCAAGCCAGGCCAAGTCCTTTCTAGCAGCTCCTGCCCAGATGTAGCAAAAGTATTCCATCATTGGACGTACCTGACTCTTATATAGATATAGAATTGTATCAGCAGTGAGATATCTATCGGATCGATAGAAAGATCCCACCATTTTTCCAGCGGCCTTGGCAACAGATTTGATGTACGTGTTCCATTTAAGATCAGGAGTAATGGTCAAGCCAAGAAGTTATCCAACAATAAAGTTATCTAACAATCAGCTCTATCGAAACATGTGATTATATGTTTTAAAAGATATTACTGGCAGTAATCTATATAATACTAAAAGTCTATGGATCTTGTATGTTTGCAATCAGATTTCCGGTTTTCAACATCCGGTTGCGCATGCGTAAATAGCAACGTCTTCAATCTGTTATTCCAATTCCGGAATTTTTATATCGCTTTTAATACAAACAATTTCATTTAATTTGATCAAATAGTTATTTATATATACAAATAATACATAGATTCATAGATAATTATAATATATATTATAAAATCTATTTATCTATGAATCTATTAATAATATGAAATATTACCCTATACAATTTATGGAAAGAAAACACCTCTCACTTTCCCTCTAATAGATTTCAACACTCCTACTCCCTCTGTTTTCGTTACGTGCGCGAGAAATAGTTACGTGTATGTGTGAGAGAGAGAAAAAGGTAGCGATGTAAAACTGGATAGAGTTATCCCCCTTAACTAATGCAGACCTTTTTACTAGAGGGCGTTATTACAAAAAAATTTCTTTTTCTTCTTCCCATGTTTTTTAAAGTCGTCTGCTTACATTTCTAAACGGAAAGCTGAATCGGTAAATGCACGCATTTCTATTACATTAAATAGTGTTTTCCTTTACACAATGGGTACTGAATGTTTGCTTAAATTAAATGAAAAAAGTTACGTGTTATTTTCATTTTCTATTTAAAAAGCCATTATTAACATGTGGAGAGTGTTTTTTTTATTATTCTGTACTTTCAACTCACAATTTCATTTAAAAGATGATATATCAAAATTTGAATTTAACTATAATAAGGATTATGATACCTGTTCAGTGCATAAGTATGACCAACCACTTATAATTCAGTAACTGTAATTTAAAAAAAAATAACAATTATAATAAACAGAACGACTCATAGAAATCTATCTATATTCTTTTTTCATTTTAATATACTTTCATAGAAATGCTTCTGTTATGTAAAAAAAAACTATTTTCTTTATGCCACAAGTGTCACGCTCATACATGAATTCCATAGCTAATATAACGTACTGACCCAACGGGTCACGGGTGGTCTAGTATTCTATAAGTATTATCCCACCAAAAAAAAATGATCGATATACAAGATAGAGCAAATAAATCGATTTTTAGTCAGTCAATGAATTTAAAAATTTATGACGCGAAATGTTTGATTTCCAGATCTAAAATATTTCACGTGATAATTTTTCATTCGATATATATATATATATATATATATTTATATATATATATATATATATATATACATAGATACATACCTCATTATTGATCCACTTAGTTTAAATATTCAATCCAAATGTGTAAAAAGATATATATTTAATTCAATTGTTAATTGCGTCATATGGATTCGTTTATTTTGTGATTTGCATATAAATATAAATAGATATAAAACTGTAGATATAGGTACATAGAAAATCGTCATAATTGTATACATTTGTTTGCCATTAAAATAAAGCATACATTCATAAATCCGGACATTTACACCCGTCTTCAAAAATGCATACACAATTGACATAATATACACAAGTGCACACATACACAATGACGCACACACTCGAACACATACACGTGGTCACACAGAGACTTATACACACATGCACACACATAAACGCACACACATCCACATATATATATATATATATATATCGATAAATATGTATTCATTGCTCTGCAGGCACAGTCAAGCGGGGATATTCATTAAGCGTATCTTTCTTTGAAAGTCTCACATACGGAACAGATCGGATTTGACCGTCTGCTCGGTAAACTTTATTTACTTCTTTGAACAACCATTAAGAATTCACGCTGTGTTTCAATAATGAGTGGCGAAATGAGGATTTAAACATTTATGGCAATTATGATTTTGCTAAAGGAACAGAAAATTGGGTCAGAACTTAATAACTATGCACAGTCTTATATCGTTCGTCTTTCTCGCGTTTCTGTCTCCGTCTCTGTTATATATATATATATATATATATATATATATATATATATATATATATATATATATACATATATATACGCACTTTAAACTTCCAGATATTGAAACAAATTGGACTAGAGGTTAGTGAATCTTGTGGTTTTAATCTTAAAAATATTTCAGGAAATGCTCATGTAAGACAATTTCAGACAAATACAATTACAGATTATCCTAGACGAAGCAAATAGAATTAGATTTTATAAGACCAAATTTCATTAAACAAGCATCACTTTCCAAAATAAACAAATGTTATTTGATCAAAAAATACAATATATAAATGATAAAACATAATTAATGTTTTAAAATTGTTTCCTGTTGTTCAAACAATACATTTTTATTCTGAAAAGTAATATATTTTGAATTAAATCTGCCCATGTAAACTCTAATTCATAAAATAATATATACACACTCTTATATATATATATATATATATATATATATATATATATATATATATACATTTATATATACATATGTATATATATGTATACATGTGTGTGTGGTTTTATGAATTACTGTTTATAAAAAGGAAACACAGAAATATAAAATAAGTACGAATTAAAAACATATATTGGTCTGATCTATAGAAATCTAACAAACAATTCCAGCCATTATGTTTCCGCTTGTTCAAATATTATTATTTGAATATTGCATGGTAATTAAAAATAATAGATTGTATACAATTTTCGTTTTTTTCTATATTTTTACTGTTAAAAGGTCTATACTAAATTCATTAAATAAAAAAAATACGCTATCGTTTTTCTTAAATGAGACTTTTGTATCTATAGCGAATTATTCAATCCTAAAAGAAATAATAATTGCATACATTTTGGATCGGTCGGGTAAAGAACTCATATAAAACCTCCAGATAATCCATTTACCGTACATATATATTTAACACGACAAAAGCACGTATTTGGATTTATATAAAAGTCAGTTATCATTCAATTATTGAATATAGTATATTCCGATCTTGTGTAATACAAAGTACATATGCTATCGGATGCATGTATTTATATAGGAAAATATATTCAGCACAAAACCTATTAAAAAATAAAAGTTTATTGATGTGTGCATTAAACACAAAAAAAGTACAAATCATGATTGGATTTGTAGAATGAAATCCAAACAATACAAATTGCTTATATAATCGTGCGCAATAACATATTAATTAGGATGGGAAAGGACATTTTTATTAAAGTTCAGGGATTTTTCTGCTTTATTTTTATTTTAATAGGAGAGTTGCTTCTCCTAGACGATCTGCCCCCAACACGGCTTGCCAGATAACTTTACCACAATGCTGTACGTCCCTGTATTGACACGTGTAATTGGCAGACCTCGGTTGCGATCTTCTGTTAAAAAGTTCATATAGGAATCCGTTTTAACACCGTTGTTCAAACAATACATTTTTATTCTGAAAAGTGATATATTTTGAATTAAATCTGCCCATATAAACTCTAATTTAATAAAATAATATATACACCCTCTTATATATATATATCTATATATATATATATGTATATATATAGATAGATAGATGGATAGATATACATATACATTTATATATACATATATATATATATATATATATATATGTATACATGTGTTCGTGGTTGTATGAATTACTGTGTATATAAAAATGAATCACAGAAATATAAAATACTTAAATATTGAGCATATTAATCAAATTTAAAAGCCGCCAGCTTCTTTTCGGACGTCCTTTATATGCGTGTGTGTGTGTTTGCATGTGTGTGTGGATGTTTGGATGTATACACATTTAGACTAATATGCAATATATGCATATGCACAAATAAAACAATAATATTATTACAATTATTCTCGATATAAAAAATAACTGGCAACTTGGAAAACAAATGAATCCGGACAATCCTGAAAAAATATTGCAAGCATCAACCAGTATAAATGATTGAGGAATGAACGACAAAGTCCTCTTAGACATGGAAGTACAAACAGCTAATACCAATGTATACAAGAATACCGAAGGTAATATTATTAACAAGAATGGAAAATGTTGCCAGATGATAAATTTCGCCGTTTAACCGGACAGCAATTTTAATAACAAGGAAGCGGAGAAGCGAAAATTTACCAATCTTATCGGGAAGTAAAAAAAGAAATATAACAAGTAAAGAAAATCCTAAGCCCAAACAATTCATACTAGGACTAATAGCGAAACAATAAAAGAAACTTGGGCAAAAGAATATAAGAAGTTAGAATTAGTCGCATTACTGAGAAAATAAAACTAGCGCCGATATGCGAAACAGTTGAAATGTCAAGAAAACCATTGGTTGCAGATATATATATATATATATATATATATATATATATATATATATATAGATATATAGATATATAGATATGTGTGTGTGTGTGTGTGTTATGGTCAAAATGTTACAGTATACTCATAATTAACTTGTGTTATAATGATAACCGTTTGTTGTTAATTAATACATATAGAATATATATGTAGCAACCTGAGGTGTCGTTCTGTGCATGTGCATGTAAGAACGTATTACTTATATATGGGTTCCTTTAAACGAGATATTCATTAAATTATGTGTGCGCGTTTGTTCAGTGGCGATAATGTAGCTGACGATTCTCGGACGTATGTTTATAAGTGAATTATTTGTATTACATATGATAAATGCCATTTAGTATTTTAGAGAAAATAGATGTAGGCGTGTATTTATGTGTGTAAATACCAAAGGACAGTAATGTTGTTGTGGATGCTTAAGTACATGGTAAAATCTGTATTAAATAAAGAGTGGGTTTTAGATAGATATAGATATTGATTTATTTACACACATTCTACTTTATATAAAAAGACACTTTAGTTCTGTGTGTTTGAGTTCGCTCCAGAAGGACCTGAAATCGGCTAAGCCGATGGCTACGATATTTCTCACGAAGTTACATTATGTGCTTGGCCATGTTTTTATATAAGAGTTGTATGCAATGTTTTCGATACGTATCGATAAGTGATAATCTAATTAATCTGAATAGGATGGGAAAGGTAATTTTGAATAAAGTTCAGGGATTTTTCTGCTTTATTTTTATTTTAATCGGAGAGTTGCTTCTCCTAGAGGATCTGCCCCCAACACGGCTAAGCAGATTACTTTACCACAATGTTATACGGTCCCTTTATTGATACGTGTAATTGGCAGACCTCGGTTGCGATCTTCTGTTAAATGTTCATATAGGAATCCGTTTTAAAGCCGTACGTTCATTTTGATGTATATGACTATTGTGATTATGAACATATACACAAATTCATATATAAAAAACAGTACATGTCCGACATGAAGGATACGTGTAATGAGCTACTCTAGGTCGGGATCTTCTGTTAAAAGTTCATATTGGAAAACCGTTAAGAAGACGCCAGGTCTCTTTGAGATTTAAGACGAGTCCGATGATTGACCACATTGAATAAAACTCTACATAAAAACAATAAATTTATATTTTAATTTATTATGTTAGTCATCACCATCGTAATAAACATCAAAGAGACCCGGCGTTTCATAACGGTTTTTCATACATGAGTTGTTAACAGTAGATCGCGCCAAAGGTCTTCCTATTACACCATCGTTTCTCTGGGAAATGTATTCTTTTCATATATATTTCAATTTATTGTGTATATATCTTTATAAAAATCAGATCAGGTGTTTTGAAAACAGTTTTCCTATATAAACGTTTCACAGAAGATCACGACTAAGGTTTGCTCAGTACACGTATATATATATATATATATATATATATATATATATATATATATATATATATATATACAGGGTGACCCCCAAAACAAAGAAAGCTAAATGGACGCCATCTAGAACATATGCTGTAGAACGGAGTAAAAAAGGGCATATACCCTACTCTTTGATTTTTTGTTTTTAATATAATAAACTTGTTATGACCAAAGTTTTATTTCATTCGGCCAAAACACTAAGAAACGGGGCCTAATTAGAGTTGGGGCGTGTTTTGGGGGGTCAAAAGTACCCGTCCTTGATTGCGTTCAAAAACAGCCTACAGAAAATGGATTGTGATTGTTATGATGATAAGTTATGAAAAGGAGGGTGTTGTAACGAGATAGGTTTTAATACTCCAAAATTTAGCCCTAGGCAAAATATGATTAAAGTAAAGGTAATTTGCGCGAAAATATATTTTTTATATCAACTTTGTTTCCATTCGTTGCCAAGAGTGACCAACAAAATGATGTTTCCTTACAAAGAGAAAATTGCAGCGACGTTGAAATGGAAAGCCCCGTTTTCAATTTGAAGCAGAGGCATCTGAGCATTCTGTGTTTACAATTTAAGAGAGTTCCGTCAACGTAAAAATATTTATAAACATATTTTAATGTTTTCCCTTACTTTGTGCTTGAGGAATATTTGATTATGGCATGTGTAGTTTATATAAAAATGCATTTAAGTAGTTATCGCCTGCATAGTTTCGTTTTAATTTCGGTTCGCTGAAATTATTTTAAGTAAAGAGTATTAAAATCTATTTAAAAAAAACACGAACGGAACTTTTATTAACAATGGTAACATTTATTTCTTGTAGAATTATTATTTGGGGTAGTAGTTTGTTGGTTTTTCTGCTAAACGCTCTTCCTAAATACTATCGACGAAATATCGAAAAACAAAGGAACAAAAACAGTTTTTAAAAATAATGAAGTTTTACTTACTTTAGTAAAATAATCCGAAACAGCAAAATGGGATATTAAAAAAGTAAACACGTTGTACTTTAGTTTTTTAAAGGAAAGAATCGATATAAATTAGAATAAGAAGGGAATGGCGCCCTTTTCAAGCAGAACATCTCTGTTTCAGTTTAACAGTATTGAACGGTGTAGTATTGCGCCGTCGGATTCAGGGTTGTATTATTATAATGTAATGAACACTCAGAAAGGGTTGTAATTAACTAAATTCCTTCTAGTACACTGACAAAAAAAGCTTAACCAGATATATAACCAAAAATAAAAGGTTATGCAAATGTTTTAAAAAAGACACATAATCACGTGAGCCGGATTTTTCCTTCTTTGACAGGATAACAAGTAACGTCTTTTTTTATTATTTATCTATTTTCAAAAGAGTGCCACGTGCAAGTGAAAAAGGAAAAACAGAATTATGATAAAATTTGTGTCGATAATTGTCTTATGTTCCGACTATTTTTTAGGATTTCACTTTAATAAGAACTTGAATTTATGAGGTAGTTTTATTCGACACAATATGATTCAACTAAAAAAGAATAAATAAACGCTAACGGGAATTAAGATAAAATTTGCGGTGTTATTGTAGACGCTTACCCCTTTTAAAAAACCTTGTAAAGGTGTCTGACATATTTACATTCTATGGAGGTCAGGCGCGAACGAACACCCACTAATTTTATTATACAATATTTCTTCAAACTGAAACATAATTATCAAAGTACACTTACGTAAATAGATATGTAAAGTCGTTGTTAAAGTGTGTGCCATATTTCCATGGAGTACAGACGTGATCGCATGCCCCTCAATTTTATAATACCATCCCTATTTAAGTTGAAACATACTTATCAAAGTATTCTTATGTATATCTATATCAAAAACACTTCTAATCGTTTTTTCACTGTTTATGTATATACTTTGGGGCCAGGCGCGAACGCAGACCCCACAATTTTTATGAACCACTGTTCTGCCAGTAAAACATACACACTCCTGATCCTCGATACATCTTTTATCATTATATGTAATCAGTTTTTTAAAGAATCAATCATATAGTAACCTATTCATTACAACAGACATACACACACATACACACACAGGTGTTCAGCTTTATATTATAGAATATATATATATATACGCACACATATATTATATATATATATATATATATATATATATATATATATATATATATATATATATACGTACATATGATTGCAGGTATAAGAAAAAATTAGCAGATAAATTTATTCGTTACACAGAACTGTATTATATCATCATGTCAAAATAATATCAACGAAAGATAAATGAAAAAAGTCTGTGATAAAACCTCTTCGTGTTATGTCATTTAAAATGTTTAAACTTCCCCTAAGAAGAGGAGATAAACTGTTCCTTAGTGCAATTTACTTTTGACACACTATAAATTTATAATTGAAATATTAGAACCATCTCATCATTATTTATTTTTACTTTCATGTTTCTAAATGGATAGAGATATATCTTCCAAGATATGTAAGATTTTTATATGAATTTTTTTTACAAGTTAAAATGATTAATTTTCTTTTAACTCTCTCTTGATATATATATATATATATATATATGCATATATTTATATATATAATTATATATATATATATACCTGATTGTATTTATGTATATAGAAATACATATATTAATATAAATATATATTTTGGCTAGTAAATCAGCCTCGCTTTGCTCGTTCCCTAGGTAATGATCAGAATTTTATGTGCATATGAGTAATATATATATTAAACTTTTGACTCACTTCCAAGTAACCTACATTAAAAATTTCATGTGTTTAGACCCCAAATTAGCGGAGGGGTTCGGTAGAATTAGCGCAAGTAAAGTATTTTGTTAACTAAGATTTCTTGGCAGCCAATTTTCCGCTCCAAAATTTATTTAATAGCTGCCTGCATGTCTGAATACCCTTTATATAGAATTTCAAATTTTTAGACCTAAAATTTCGGAATAGTTTATTGGATACCCCAAAGGTAAAATTATTTAAACTTTTACCATCTGTCAGCCAGAAAAAAATCGATTCAAATTTTTACCTTATGTCTGAATAAATTAATGTAAAATTTATTATCTTTAGTCCAAAATTTGGAGTAATTTAGTAGAGACCGCAGAGGCCAATCTTTTTAAAAATTACACCTATATTTCGACCAATTAAAATTGATGCTTCTGGGTACAAATAGAAATTCAAAGTTCAACCCATGTCTAAGTGACCTACATATTAAATTTTAAGTGTTTAGATTCCAAATTGTCGGAGGAGATTTTTTTTTTCGTATATCACAATCAAATCTCGTGTCTGCAGACTAGAAAATTCATAGATTTTTTTTTTTGTAAATGTACACCCGCAAACAAACAATTTCATTCTCATATATATATATATATATATATATATATATATATATATATATATATATATATATATATATATACATATATATATATATATATATGAGAATCCGTCAATATATTTTCAGACATTTTAGACATTTTATGTCTAAGCCACTAGAAAAGCAATATGCTATAAATATATATCTTATGAGATAAGGGGCCATCTTTTATGCTTTCAGGTTCAACTGAACAGCTTCATCAGAGTTTGGAAGACACAGTACTCATGTCTCGTTATCACAGTTGGTGAAATGTAAAATTACTATTCCGACGTGATGAAGAATGATTTGCATTAAAATTTAGGTTTAACTATTTAAAATTCCACAGAAACGTGTGGAATTCGTCAGGCTGTTTTAGACCTATTTGTATGAATAAAATTCATTTTGTGTAGCATAAGGAGAACTAATTGAAGGCAGTGTGTCAGGGGTAATTAGAGGTTTTAGGAAAAGTAAGGATGCTAGCTCACCAGATACTATTGCTCAATACATTATTTCATGGATAAGGACCGTCGTATGTCTATAGAGCAAATACGTACACCGTTTATATTAACTGTAAACAGAATTATTCGCGAGGAACTAAAAATTCAATAGATTTTTGCGAATGCACCAGTCCACATCTTTATTATTGTCACAGAAATTTTACGAATGTGTACGTCAATACAGTTCCTTGCCATCCCTTTTTACCAGGTGCTGCTTAATGTGGATTTTCGTTATTCACTAAGATAAAGAAAAGGGTTAAGGCTGTCGTTATGAGACAATTTAGATGAAAGATGGTGTGACAACAATTACTGACAGACTCACACAAGTGTACTTCTATGGGGCCTTTCAAAATTGTTAGAACAGTACAACTATTTTACTGCAGCTAAATGAGATTGCCTGTCTCAACCATGTGGTGGGAATGTCACGGTATGGGGCAGCATGGATTCTGCAGGTATTGGAGGGTTTGATTTCATTGTGGGAAACATGAACTACAACATGTACTCTCAAATACTGCAGAAAAGTATGACACCCTGCTTTCTGAATCTGGATCGCAGAGCAGTTTTCCAGCCTGAAAATTACCCAAAACACACATGCGAGACAACTTTACTTAAGCGACTAAGAGTGTCGGACTGGCCTAACATGACTGCAGACTTGAACATGATAGAATATCTTTCATAAATAATATATTGATATTCACCCAAATAACATTAATGATTTCAATGTATACTATGAATTAATTAACTTATATGTTGAATAAAAACTGTTAGGGTCCAAACAATTTTAACACAGAATATCATATGATTATAAGTTTTATTTATCGATAGTCTAAATTAAGTTAACATTATTAGATGGATGTTTATAAATAATTTCTATTTGTTATTAAACTATAATATTAACCAATATATATATATATATATATATATATATATATGTATATATATATATATATATATATATATACTAGCAAAAGTACCCGTCGTTTACTGGGTTAAAAAACAGCCGACAGAAAATGGACTCTGATATGTGAAAGTATGATAGGTTATGAAAAGGAAGGGTTGTCAAGAGATAGCTTCCAATTTGAGGGTATCAAAATCAAAGCAAAATATTATTAAAATAAAAATAAAATAGATAAACGCGATGATTTATTATACCATATCTGTTTACACTGAAACACTTATCACAATATTCTGTGGATCTATATTAAAAAAAAACTTGTTAAACGTTGTGCCATATTTACATTCTATGTAGACAAACACCAGATAATTGTATTATACCATATTTCTTCAAACTGAAACATAATTACCAAAGTACACTTACCCAGTTAGATATGATGAGTCTTTATTTAAATGTGCCCCTTTTTCCATTCTATGCAGGCCAGACGCGGAAGCAGACCCCACAATTTTAATGAACACCCGTTCCGCCAAATAAAACATACCTATTCCACGATACCTCTTCTATCATTATATGTAATCAGTTTTTTTTTAAATAGTCAACTATGTAGGAGCCTATTCGTGACCAGACAAACTTACACACACAGACTCAGACACACACACAAATTCAGCTTTATATTATATATATATATATATATATATATATATATATATATATATATATATAATTATCGTTGTATTTAGTCATTGTGATATTATTATTATTATTATTATTATTATTATTATTATTATTATTATTATTATCATAAGTATTATTATTACCATCATTATTATAATTATTAATAATAATAAAAAATAATAATAATAATAATAATTATTATTATTATTATTATTATTATTATTATTATAATAGAATATAATAATAATATAATAATACAAATAATAATAATTATTATTATTATAATAGAATTACGTTATACGTAATTTGATGCTTGTTATTTGATCGATTGTTTTTCCTGTGGATTACACATACACTTGTTCAGATGTTGGCTTTCATAATTTTATTGCCACATTATATCTAACTGCAGTTAGCATATTAGTAATGCATTAACAGATACGCAAGCCTCCCTCAATATCGAATATATATATATATATATATATATATATATATACATACATGTATATATACATGTATATATATATTTATATATATATATATATATATATATTGTATTTTACTCATGCTTACCGCATGATAAGCATATCACCACGTAGAGGTAAGTGGCTGATATTTGGGCCATGTAAGGGAAAGATTAATAAGATAGTTGTTTAAGTTACATTTAAACCGTGTGCAAATCACTACAACATGGGAAACAGGCGGCAGGAAGGGGGTCCAATGTTTAGCTGTTGGAGGGAACTAACTATTAGAATAGAACACTTTCTGACATTTATGGTAAAACAATGTGAAGCGGGAAGATCTTATTTCTTAGCAGGTTTGTCAGGGATATGTGCGCCGAGAGAATACAAGTAAAACAAGTTAATCAGCCCACATTTCATTAGAATATTTGTAAAACAGCCACAGTGATGCAACATTGCGAAGATGAGACAGTGAATGGAGCTTAGTTGTTAAAGTAAGACCGATTAGATTGACAACTCTTTCTTGGTCTTTATCTTAGAGGGATATATATGTATACATATATATATATATATATATATATACATATATATATACATATATATATATAGAGAGAGAGAGAGAGATAGATAGATAGATAAATCATTAAATATATACATATATATTAATTTACTTACAGATACGCATTATACATATAATGCAAGACAATTTATTTAATATAACCGAAAATACACACTTTCATGTGTATATACACATATGTGCATATACAAGTATATATAATTATATACAAACATACATACATATATATTCATAATATTCATTAAATATATATATATATATATATATTTTGAGAGAGAGAAAGCGAGAGAGAAAGAGAGAGAAAGAGAGGCTGAGATTGTATTTTCTTTATTTTTCTTTAGTTTCTGTTTCTTCGTACTTTTATATGCTGCGTTAAAATGAAACACACTACCTGTAAATCTTTGACAAAAATAGTTTCTTTCACTAGGCCTTCTATTGCTAATATACTATCACATAGCAAATGCTTTAATATAAATTGCAAAACATAATATCGATTAAAAACTGCGCATTTTGCTAAAACTAAGATAATTATTTTCGGTAATTTGTTGTTATATTATGTCACTTCTACTGAAGACTGTACGAGCCTTAAACAGTTTTTCACACAGTTGTTGCCTCCAATTTCGTTTCCAAACTTACGTCAAAACATTGTATGGTTTGTAGAAAAAAAGTCTTTTATATGGTAATAGTACAAGTAGATTGTTCTCAGATTAGAAATGGGGGAAAATATTGTTATTATGAAATAAAAAAAAAAATACATTAATTGTTTGAAAATAAAACAGTATATTGTTGATGTAAAGCAACAATATCAGGGAAGGCAAACTAATTTAGGTTATTCATGTACAGTTATTTAACAGGAGAAATAGAAATCGTTGGGGAAATTAGTCTGAAGAAAAAGCATAGAGAATTAACATAATATTGAATGTATTTTACCACAAATGGCGTTTGGAATTATAATTTAATTGAATTATCAAAAAAATAAATATTTCCACGTTTGGTTACATTAAACCTTTTTTAAAGGTAAGAGTAATCACATATGAAGAAGGGCTTATGTCATCGTTGTCGATTAAAGAAACATCACTCATTTGGGGGCAAAGACCAGAGTGTCCTATCTGTTCTGATGGTACACATAACCTCTTTTTCCTCATTCAATGAAGGGCATATCAATCTATACTGAATACTTTTTAACAGTTTGTTTTTACCCAGAGTGCCCTATTTTGGGGTGCTTCATGTTCAATCTCTCTCTCTCTCTCTCTCTCTCTCTCTCTCTCTGTATATATATATATATATATATATATATATATATATATATATATATATAAGCGAAAATGTGTGGGTGTGTATGTATGTATGTATGTATGTGTATGTGTTTGTATGTCTGCTAAAAACTTTCGACAGATAGAACAAAAATTTACAAATTTGGTCTCATATGAAAGCGGACGAAAAATATCGAATGTTTGACCCGAAAGGTCCGCTCTCTCAAAGTTAGTCAGCTGACCCTTTTTCTACAGGGATGCCCCCAAAAAGTGACATTTTAACGATATTTTTACGTAATTTAATAAACGCTTCGTCATGTCACGTGACCGTGACGTAAGCAAGCTGTAATAGCGGTCTGTATATGAAAACATTGATTATAATAAGAGTGTGTTATTGGTAAAAAAGGCGACTATCATACACATCAAAATATAACTTTCACGTTATAAAAACGTTATCAAAGTTATTAGCATGTTAAAAATAGTTAGATACAATAGGTAAACGGAAAATAACAAGCCAAAAATGTGAAGTAAAAAAAATACGCTTAAAAATATTAATGATCGATTTTTTTTACAAAAACAGAAAGCCAAACGCCATTTTCTTTTGTAGTAACACTATTTCTCTTTAGAGTAAGGAAGGCAAAGAGATAGAGAGAGAGAAAGAGGGAGAGAGACACACACACGCACACAAACACATATACAGAGGGAGAGAAAAAGATGGAGAGAGAGACGTCTACACAGGAAATGATATTCGTTTTACTATGTTTTAAATGTAAAAATTACATATGTGAGTGAGTGAATGTATTTGCTCACCCCCAGGCATAAATCCTCATTATTTTCAAGTAACGTTTGTTTCTCTACAGCTTGAAATCCCAGGTATAAACTCCCCCTTATTTTCTTAGTGGGAGGGGGGCGAAAGATGAGACAACTTGAATTCTAAGAACAGATACTACACTTTGATCTTAGCCAAAAGGCCAAGTAACCGCTTAATTTTCTACCGAGCATTATCTTCTATTATAAAAAGATGCATAATTTATATTTATCAGTTACTACATTGAGACACTATGTCATATTCCAAAAATCACATCTGAACTAAAAACATTGTTTAGAAAGCCATCCTTATTTTCGAGTGACGTTTGTTTAACGCTTGACATACAAAGCATGGCCTCTTCCTTATTTTCTTAGTAGGGGTGGGGGCAAAAGATGAAACAGCGTGAATTCTAAGAAAAGATACTACACTTTGATCTGAGCCAAAAGACCAAGTACCCGTCTTATACAACTTAATTTTCTACCGAGCATTATCTTCTATTATAAAAAGATGCATAATTTATATTTAGCGATAACTACATTGAGACATATTCCAAAAATCACATCTGAACTAAACACATTATTATTTAGAAGGCCATCCTTATTTTCGAGAGACGTTTGTTTCTCTAAAGCTTGACATGCAAAGTGGGCGTGGGGCGAAAGATGAAACCGCTTTAATTCTAAGAACAGACGCTACACTTGGATCTTAGCCAAAAGACCAAGTAAAAAAAGATGCATACATCGCTAAACTGCTGATTCGAAGTTCTTTAATAAAAACATTATTATTCAGAAAGCCATTCTTAATATTGGGAGGTTATTTTTTTATATAATCTTCAGTTAAGGAGGAAGAGTTTTAAGGGATTTATATAAAATTATTATGTACTAGCTGATTACCTGACAAATGGTGGAAATATATTGAATGTTTCCTAGCAGAATACCCAGTTCGGCCTGGGATCGGATATGATTATTAAATATATGGACTAGTTTAATACCTAGCGTCGCCCGGGATTGTATTACATTGCTGGTCTAGCAGAATACCCGATGAAGCCCAGGATTGGATAAAATTCCGGGATTGTATGACATAGCGCTAGTATGAAATATGTACTAGGAGATTACGCGGCATAGCCTGGGATTGGATAAAATTCCGGAAATTTTTACTAGCAGAACACTCGACGTCGCCTGGGATTAAAAAAAAAATGTTTGATATATGTACTAGCCAAATACCCAGTGGCGCCCCGGATTGCATTACATAGGTGGATATATATATACTAGCAAAATACCAGGCATAGCCAGGGATTGGATGAAGTAGGTGTGTATGTACTAGCAGAATATCCGGCATCGCCCAGGATTGTATGGCATAGGTGGATATGTACATGCAGAATACAATACACCGCCCGGGATTGTATGACATTGGTGAAGTATAAGTGCGCATACCAATTTTGATGAGGCTTGTACAGTATAGGTCTGATTTGGCAATTTTTAAAGTTCTTGTGCAGTATACGTCCGATTTGTACATTTTAATGTGTTTGTGCATTATAGGTCCGATTTGAAAAAAAATTGAAGATGATTGTGCAGTATAGGTCCGATTTTACAATTTTGAAGGTGCTTGTGCATTATAGGCCGAATTTGACAATTTATAACCTGTTGTGCTGTACAGCTCCGATTTGCCAATTTTGAACGTGCTTGTGCAGTATAGGTCCGATTAGACTATTTTGTATGTACTTGTGTAGTATAGGCCGTATTTGAAAATTTTGAAGGTGCACGTGCAGTATAGGTCCGATTAAAAATATTTTAAGCTGCTTGTGCAGTATAGGTCCGATTTGAAAAATTGTAAAGATGCTTGTGCATTATAGGTTCGATTTGATAATTTTGAAGGTGCTTGTGCATTAAGGGTCTAGTTTGAAAATATTGAAGGCGCTTGTGCAGTATAGGTCCAATTTTACAATTTTAACGTGCAGTGCCGGCCCAATTTGCAAATTTTCAGGTGGAGTGTAAGGCCAATTTGACAATTTTGAGTGTGCTTGTGCAGTGTAGCTGAGATTTGATACTTTTGAAGTTGCTTGTGCAATATAGTTCCGATTTGGACTATTTTGACGGGGATTGTGCAGTATAGCTCCGATATGAACAATTTTATGGTGCTTGTGAAGTATAGGTTTGATTTGAAAAATGTTAAGGTGCTTGTGCCATATAGGTCGGATTTAAAAAAAGAATTGCATGTGCTTGTTCAGTATAGGTCGATTAAAAATGTTATGGTGCTTGCACCGAGTAGGTATGATTGGAAACATTTTGAAGGTGTTTGTGCAGTATAGATCAATTTGACAATTTTTAAGGTGCTTCTGTAGTATAGGTCCGATTTAATAATATTGAAAATCCTTGTCTAGTGTGCGTCCGAGTTGACAATTTTGAAGGTCTGATTAAAAAAATTAAGATGCTTGTGCAGTAAAGGTCCGATTTGAAACATTTTAAAGTGCTTGTGCAGTACACCTCCGATTTGAAAACATGTGAAGGTGTTTGTGCAGTATAGGTTCGATTTGACAATTTTGAAAGTCCTTGTGTAGTATGTCCGATGTGACAATTTTGAAAGTTCTTGTGCAGTATAGGTCCGATGTGACAATTTTAAAGGTGCTTGTGCGGTATACGTCTGACTTGACAATGTTGAAGGTGCTTGTGCAGTATAGGTCCGATTTGGCAATTTTGAAGATGCTTGTGCTTTATAGGTCATATTTGAAAATTTTGAAGGTTCTTGTCCAGTATAGGTCCGATGAGACAATTTTGAAGATGCGTGTGCATTATAGGTCATTTTTACAGTTTTGAAGGTCGTTATGCAGAGTCAGTTCGATTTGAAAAATGCTGAAGGTGCTTGCGTAGTATAGGACGTATTTGACATATTTGAAGGCCCGTGTGCAGTATAGGTCCGATCTGCCATCGTTTGCACTATATGTCTGATTGGAGAAAATTTTAAGGTGCTTGTGAAGTATAGGTATTATTTGAAAAAAATTAAAGTTCTTGTGCAGTATAGGTCTAATGAACATGTTTTGAAGGTGCTTGTGCAATATGGATCCGATTTGACAATTTTGAATGTCCTTGTGCAATGTAGGTCCGATTTGACAATTTTGGAGGTGCTTGTGCAGTATATGCCGATTTGGAAAATTTTACGGTGATTGTGCAGTATAGGTCTTATTTGAAGTATTTTATATACAAACATATATAATAAAATATTCATTTAATATATATAGAGAGAGATAGAAAGAGAGAGAGAGAGAAAGATATTGCATTTTCTTTATTTTTGTTACTTTCTGTTTTCTTAGTACTTTTATATGCTGTATATTAATGAAACACACTACCTGTAAATCTTTGAAAAAATATGTTTCTTTCACTGGGCCTACTATTGCTAATATACAATTACATAGCAAATGCTTTAAAAATAAATTGCAAAACATAATATCGATTAATAACTGCGCATTTTGCAAAAAAATACGATCATTATTTTCGGCAATTTGTTGTTACATTATGTCACGTCTACTGAAGACCGTCCGGTCCTAAAACAGCTTTTCAAACAGTTGTTACCTCCCATTTCGTTTCTAAACTTACGTCAAAATCTGCCACTACGTGATGCCACAATGGAAAGAGCTAACAAATTCTAATGATTTGTTTTACGAATTATACGAGAAACATAAGATGAATTCAATTTTGTATGGTTTGTAGAAAAAAGTTTTTATATGGTAATAGAACAAGTAGATTGTTCTCAGATTAGAAATGGGGGAAAATCTTGTAATTACGAAATAAAAAATGCAGTATATGTCAGATTTGAAAAATGTTAAGGTACTTGTGCAGTAAAGGTCTGATTTGATAATTTTGAAGGTGCTTGTGCAGGATAGATCTGATTTGAAACATTTTGAAGGTGCTTGTGACGTATAGGTCCGATGTGACAATTTTGAAGGTGCTTGTGTAGTATAGGTCCGATGTGACAATTTGTAAGGTCCTTGTGCAATATAGGTCAGATTTGGCAATTTTTAAGGTGCTTATGCAGTATAGGTTCGATTTGATAATTTTGAAGGTATTTGCGCAGTACAGGTCAGATTCGAACATTTTGAAAGAGCGTGTGTAGTATAGATGCGGGTTTACAATTTTGAAGGTGCTTGTGCAGTATAGCTCCGATCTGAAATAAAATTAAGGTACTTGTGCAGTATAGGCCCCATTTGAAACAGTTTAAAGTGCTTGTGCCGTACAGGTTGAAAAATTTTGAAGGTGTCTGTGCAGTATAGATCCAATTTGCAATTTTAAGGTCCTTGTGGAGTATAGGTACTATTTGACAATTTTCAATGTCCTTGTGCAGTTTAGGTCAGATTGACACTTTAGAAGGTGATTGCGCATTATAGGCCCGATTTGAAAAACTATGTGAAGGTGATTGTGCAGTTTAGGTCCGATTTGACAATTTTGAAGGTGCTTGTGCAGTAAAGGACCTATTTAACAATATTTAATGTGTTTGTGCAGTTCATGTCCAATTTGAAATATTTGAAGATTCTTGTGCTGTATACGTCCGATGTGAAAAATATTAAAGGTGCTTGTGCAGTATAGGCCCGATTTGACAATTTTTTAGGTGCTTGTGCAGTATACGCCCGATTTAGCAATTTTAAAGGTACTTGTGCAGTATAGATCCGATTTGAAACATTTTGAAGGTGCTAGCGCGGTATATGTCATACTTGAAAATTTTGAATGTGCTTGTGCAGTTTGGCTCGATTTTACAATTTTTAATGTACTTGTGCAGTATAGGTCCGATTTGCAAAATTTTGGAGGTGCATGTGCAGTATAAGTTCGATTTGAACATTTTTGAATGTGCTTTTGCAGTATAGGTCCGATGTGACAATTGTGAATTTTCTTGTGCAGTATATGTCCTATTGTCTATTTTGAAGGTGCTTGTGCAGTATAGGTCCTATTTGGCTATTTTGAAGGCACCTGTGAAGTATAGGTCTAATTGGAACAATTATAAGTTGCATGTGCAGTATAGCTTATTAGAAAATGCTTGAATGTGCTTGTGCAGTATATGTCCGATTTGACAATTTTGAAGGTGCCTCTTCAGTAAATGTCCTTTATTACAATTTTGAAGGTCGTTGTGCAGTATAGCTATATGTCTGATTGGCAAAATTTTAAGGAGCTAGTACAGTAAAGGTCTAATTAAAATATTTTGAAGGTGCTTGTGCAGTATAGATCCGATTTGACAATGTTGGTTGTCCTTGTGCAGTGTAGGTCCACTTTGACATTTTTGGTGGTACTTCTGCAGTATATGTCCAATTTGAAATATTTATAAGGTAATTGTGCAGTATATGTCCGGTTCATGTTAATATACTTGTGCAGTATAAGTCTGATGTTACAATGTTGAAGGGGCTTGTGCAGTATAGGTTCGATTTGTTTATTTGTAAAGATCTTGTGCAATATAGGTCAGATTTTACTATGTTTTAAGTGTTTATGCACTATAGGTTGGATTTGAAGGTGCTTGTACAGTATAGCTCAAATTAGAACATTTTCAAAAACAGTGTGCAGTATAGGTGCGATTTTACAATTTTGAAGGTGTTTGTGCAGTATGTGTCCGATTTGAAAAAAAATGAAGGTGCTTGTGCAGTATGTGTCCGATTTGAAATATTTTAATGTGCTTGTGCTGTACAGTTTCGATTTGAAATATATTTAGGGGCCCTGTGCAGTATAGGTCGGATTGGAATTGTTTTCAAGCTGCTTGCGCAGTATAGGTCTGATTTTACAATTTTAAGGTGCTTGTGCTGTATGGTTACTATTTGACATTTTTTAATGTCTTTGTGATTAACAATTTTAGGGGGTTTGTGCAGTATAGATCCGCTTTGACAATTTTGAAGGTGCATGTGCAGTATAGGTCCTATTTGACAATTTTGAAAGTCCTTGTGCGGTATAGGTCCGATTTGACAATTTTTAAGGTGATTGTGCAGCATAAGTCCGATTTGGCAATTTTGGAGGCGCTTGTGCAGTATAGATCTGATTTGAAATATGTTGAATGTGCTTGTGTGGTATAGGTCTTACTTGAACATTTTGAAGCTGCTTGTGCAGTATACGTCCTATATGAAAATTTTGAAACCCCTTCTGAAGTATAGGTCCCATTTGCCAAATTTTGAAGGTGGATGTGCAGTATAGGTTAGATTTGAAAATGTTTGAAGGTGCTTGTGCAGTATAGGTCTGATGTGACAATTTTGAACGTGTTTTTGCAATATATGTCCGATTTGCCAATTTCGAATGTCCTTGTGCAGTATAGGTCCGATTTGGCAATTTTGAAGACACCTATGCAGTATGGGTCCGATTGGAAAAAAATTAACGTGCTTGTGCAGTATAGGCCCTATTTGACAATTTTTAAGGTCATTGTGAAGTATAGGTACGATTTGCCAATTTTGAAGGTGCTGGTGCAGTATATGTCTGATTGGAAACTTTTAAGGTGTTTCTGTAGTATAGGTGTAATTTGAAAAAATGTAAGGTACATGTGCAGTATAGGTCCGATTTGAAAAATGTTCATGTGCTTTTGCTGTATAGGTTCGATTTGGAAAATTTTAAAGTGCTTGAGCAGTATAGGTCCGATTGTAATTATTTTGAAGATGCTTGTGCAGTATAGATTCGATTTTACAATTTTGAATACCCTTGTACGGTGTAGGCCCGCTTTGATAATTTGGGAGGTGCTTGTGCAGTATATCAACGATTTGAAAAATGTTTAGTTGCTTGTGCAGTATAGGTCCGATTTGGGAAATTTTGAAGGTGCTTGTGAAGTATATGTCAGATTAAAAAAAAATTAAGTTGCTTGTGCAGTATAGGTCTGATTTGACAATTTTTAAGGTACTTGTGAAGTATAGGTCTGATTCGAAACATTTTGAAGGTTCTTGTGCAGTATATGTCCGATTTGACAATTTTAAAGGTGCCTGTGGAGTATATGTTTGATTGGAAACATTGAAAGGTGGTTGTGCAGTATAGGTCGGATTTGAAATGTTGTTCAGATACGTGTCCGATTCGACAATTTTGAATGTCCTTGTTCAGTGTAGGTCCGATTTGTACAATTTTGAAGGTGCTTGTGCAATATATTCCCAAAATAAAAAAAATGTAAGGTGCTTGTGCAGTATATGTCCAGTTCAAAACAAATAAGATAGTTGTGCAGTATAGGTCCGATTTGACAAGTGTGATGGTGCTTGTGTGGTATATGTCCGATTTGAATTATTTTAAAGGGCTTGTGCAGTATAGGTCAGATTTGAAAAATCTTAAGGGGCTTGTGCAGTATAGGCCCCATTTAAAAAAAATCAGGTACTTAGTCAGTATAGGTCGGATTTCAAACATTTAAGGTGCTTGTGCAGTATAGGTCCGATTTGACTATTTTTAAAATGCTTGTGCAGTATAAGTCCGATTTGACAATTTTTATAAGTACATGTGCAGTATAGGTCTGATTAAATAGTGTGATTGTGTAGTATAGATCCGCCTCGACAATTGTGGAGGTGCTTCTACACTACAGGTCCAATTTGACAATTTTAAAGATTGGTTATTGCTTGGGAATACAAAATGCTTTATGTATGTCACCAAAGTTAAACAACATTGTCTTAGTCTTTATCAGATAGGTGACTGCTTTGGAATACAAAATGCATTGTATAGGTCACCAAAGTTAAGCACCATTGTCTGTGTCATTATCAGATGGGTAACTACTTGCAAGTTCAAAATGCCTGATGTAGATCACCAAAGTTAAGCAACATGTTCTTGGCCATTATCAGATGGGTGACTACTTGGGAATACCAAATGCTTTAGGTATATCACTAAAGTTAAGGAAAATTTAGCCTGGTCATTATCAGATGGGTGACTACTTGGGAATAACCAATGCTTTGTATATAGTTCTAAAGTTAAGCAACATTATCTTGGTCATTAACAAATGGGTGACTACTTTGAAATACTAGATGTTTTGTGTAGATCACCAAATTTAAGCAACATTGTCTTGGTCATTATCAGATGTTTGACTACTTGAGAATACAAATGCTTTATGTAGTTCACCAAAGTTAAGCAACATTTTCTTTGTCATTATCATATTTGTGACTACTTGGGAATACAAACTACTTTCTGTAGATCACCAAAGGTAAGCAACCTTGTCTTGGGCATTACAGATGGGTGACTACTTGGGAATATTAAATAATTTATGTATATCACTAAAGTTATGCAACATGGACTCTGGTCATTACCAGGTCGGTGACTAATTGGGAATAATAAATTCTTTATGTAGATCAGCAAAGTTAAACAACATACAGTCTGGTCATTACCAGACGGGTAACTACTTGGGTATACCAAATGATGATTTATGTAGATCACCAAAGTAAAGCAAAATGTAGACTGATCATTATCAGATGGGTGACTACTTGGAAATAACTTGGAAAGCAACATTGTCTGTGTCATTATCGGATTAGTGACTACTTCAGAATAACAAATGCTTTATGTAGATCACCAAAGTTAAGCAACATTGTCTTGGTCATTATCAGATTGGTGACTACTTTGAAATACCAAATGCTTTGTGTTCATCACAAACTTAGCAACATTAGCTTGGTCATTAACAAATGGGTGACTTCTTCGGAATACCAAATGCTTTATGTAGATCACTAAAGTCAAGCAACATGTTCTTGGTCATTATCAAATGGATGACTACTTAGGAATATAAAGTAATTTATGTATATGCCTAAAGTTAATCAACATATAGCCATGTCCTTATCAGATGGGTGACAACTTGGGAATACAACATGCTTAATGTAGATCACCAAAGTTAAGCAACATGGAGTCTGGTCATTATCAGATGGGTGACTACTTCGAAATATTAAATGCATTATGTAGATCATAAACGTTAAGCAACACGTAGTCTGGTCATAATCAGATGGGTAACTACTTGGGAATATCAAATGTTTTATGTAGATCACAAAAATTTATCAACATTGTCTTGGTCATTATCAGATGGGTGACTGCTTAGGAATACCAAATGCTTTATGCAGATCACTAAAATTAAGCAACATTTTCTTGGTCAATATATATATATATATATATATATATATATATATATATAACTACTTCATTTACTCACATAAAATTAATATACGAAAGTATAGATTTATGCGCAAACTTTAAGTATTTACTTCCAAAGGGTTCAATACGTAAGTATAGCTAGTTAGTAATTTATAAAATATATATGGCGATTAAGCTACACTGAATAGTCGGCGTTTCATCCACTCCAGGCTAGAATTCCTAAGGTACTTGCTAGTATATATATATATATATATATATATATATATATATATATATATATATATATATATATATATATATATATATACTAGCGGTATACGCAGCGTCGGTTGGATTATATGAGGGTTGTAGAAAGTTTTTTTTTCCTGGAAATGTCTTAAACAATTTTCAATCTCAAAATTACTTTATTTGTGAAGTCGATTCTGGATGTGGCTGAAATTGTTTAGGATCTCCAAATTAGATTAATTCATATATATTGTTGGTTTTCTATAAAATATTACTAGGCCAATTTCTGTAGGGGGTGATCCATATCTTTTGAATGTTTAATGTTGTCATCCGGGAATTATTTGATGGCTGTAGTGGGGAGGAGAACGAAGCATGATTAGGTTAATTTTAAACAAGCTCTTGAGTTCTCTTTTGGGGTTGTTATGAAGAGAGTAATGTCCGTTTTGGGGTTACAAAGCAATGCCCCACAATGTCCTATTCTAAAAATATAGAATATCTGTGGAATCATATTCCAGAAAAGACATAATTTTTCTTACTGTTGTTTGTATGAGGGAGGGAATAACTACATTAATATTGAAATTCGTGGTAAAGTCAAAGTTACCTAATCACAATCCATGTCAATGCATTTCTATACTTACTTGGCAAACCTGTTTAGTTATGTTCCAGAAATGATATCATTACACTAAAAAATATGGCATCGGTAGTCGGGAGATTGAACACAGTAATGTGGAATGTTGTAGTGAAGCAAAGGTTGCCTAATCACTAAACTTGACGCATTTGTGTATTTGTTTGTAAAACCAATGAGTAATCTTCAGAAAATGAACTATTTTTTTTTTCAAAACCATTTTTTGTCGGTAGTGGGAAATTAAAATGAAACACAGTAATGTGGAATTTGATGATGAAGCAAGGGTGGTCTAATCACTAACTGTGTCAATTTATTTATGCATTAATTTGAAAATCCTACTGTCGCATTGTTAAAAAATGTCATAATTTTCTTACAATTTTAGTGCCGATAGTGGCGAAGGAAAAACCCAGTAATATTGAAATTTATTATGAAACTATGGATGTTTAATTCTTAACCAAGACGATGTATTTATGGACTAATTTGGAAAATCTAATGATCTACTGTCTAAAAATTGTTTCAGTTTTCTTAAAATTATGGTATCCTTGGTTGTAAGAGAAATTCTTTTACATGTATTACAATACCTGTCGATAGTATGTGAAATCGTTCCATGTATGTTTTTTTCAATTACCCGTCCGAGGGCAGGTAAAATTATTTAAAATATATGTTGTATATTACCCATCCCCGCAAAGGAAATAATTTTTCATATGTATGGTATGAATTACTTATCCTAGATAAGGTGCACTTATATGATACGTGTAATACCCGTCCTAGGTAGGTAAAATATTCTTTTGCTCGAAATAACAAATGATATATAGACATTAAAATTCCTCTATCCGAAACATAACAAATATGTTCAAAATCAGCTTCAATTTTCTCATTGTTTATACGGTCTCGAGCAACGCCGGGTAGCCACGCTAGTCTAATATATAAAAGGCTAACTGTGTGTGAGTGTGTGTGTGTTTGTATGTCCGCTAAAATCTTTCGACAGACGGAACAAAAATTAACAAACTTGGTATCATATTAAATTCCTCCTCCGGACGACAAAAATCGAATTTTGGGCCCATTAGGACCAGTCTCAGGGTGTTAGCTGGATGTTTTTCTGCATGCCCCCCAAAGTGATATTTTTCGTTTTTCCTATGTATTTAAGTAGTAATAATGTGATGATCTTATGATATTTATACGAAATTAAAAAAAAACATCTAGTAATATCACGTGTAATGGCGATGTCTGAATTCAATGTTTTTATTAACAGATTCTTATCAGCAAAAAATGCAAAGTACCATACAAATAAATATATTAATATAGACGTTAGATATGATAGTTAAATTAAACATTACGAACAAAACATTTAAGAACAACAAAAAATACGTTTATTAAATAATTAGATTTGAGACGATACATTAGCTCAGATTATTTGTTTTTTTTCATACGGCCATTTTCTTTCCATCTTTGTTTATGAGAAATTGAGAAAGAGAGACAGGCGGAGAAAGACAGAGAGAGGGGGAGAAAGAGAGAGAAATAGGTGTAGAAATAACAGATACTACACGTTTATCTTAGCCAAAAGACCAAGTAAAAAAGAAAGATGCGTATTATATATTTTTCGTAAATTAATTTAATACAAGATGTCATATTCCAAACATCACAGCCTGGAATTAGATAAAATTCATGGAATTTTCCTAGCAGAACACTCGGCGTCGCCTGCGACTGAAAAAAAAATGGTTGATATAATTAGCCGATGTAGGTGGGAATACATTGAATGTTTCCTAAGACGAAACCGCTTTACTTCTAAGAACATATACTACACTTTTATCTTAGCCAAAAGACCAAGTAAAAAAAAAGATGCGTATTATATATTTCAAACATCACAGTCTAGGATTAGATAAAAATTATTGAATTGTTCCTAGCAGGACACTCGGCGTCGCCTAGGATTAGAAAAAATGTAAGGTAGCTTCATTCTCGTATACCATAAGATTAATATACAAGCATTGTTATAATATGCCATTTACCTCCCTCTGGTGTAGCTTCATTGTCGAATCCAATTAGATCCATATACAATCATTGTTATAATATGCAATGACATTCCTTGGGTGTAGCTTAAATTTCGAATTCAATTAGATTAATATACAATCATTGTTACAACATGCAAGTGATCTCCCTTGGATGTATCGTCATTGTCGAAATACATTAGAATAATATACAATCGTTGCCATAAAATGTAAGTGACCTCCTTGGATGTAGCACCTTTGTCGAATACCATTAGAATAATGTAAAATCATTGTTGTAATATGCAAGTGGTCTCCCTAGAGTGTACCTTCATTGTTGAATACCATTAGATTAATATACAATTTTTGTCATAATATGCAAGATACCTCCATTGAGTGTAGCGTCTTTCTAGAATTCCATTATATTTATATAGAATTATTGTCAAAATATGCAAGCGACCTCCCTTAGATGTAGCTTCATTCTTGAATGCCATTAGATTAATAAACATTTATTATCATAATATGTAAGTGCCCTCCCTTGGATGTAGCGTCATTCTCGAATGTCATTACATTTATATACAATCATTGCTATAATATGCAAGTGACCTCCCTTGGATGTAGCTTCATTCTCATATTCGATTAGAATAATATATAATCATTGTTATAATATGCAAGTTACCTCCCTTGGATGAAGCTTCACTGTCAGATTCAATTAGAATAATATACAATCATTGTTATAATATGCAAGTAACCTCCCTTGGATGTAGCTTACTTTTTCCAATACCATCAGATTAATATACAATCATTGTTATAATATGCAGTGACATTCCTTGGATGTAGCCTCATTGTCGAATACTATTAGATTAATATACAATCATTGTTATAATATGCAAGTGACGTCCCTTTGATGTAGCCTCATTGTCGAATACCATTAGATTAATATGCAATCAATGTAATATTATGCCAGTGAAGGCTATTTGATATGGCTTCATAGCTGGATATTTCTACTAACATAATACCCAGCGTTGTCGGGGATTGTATAAGAAAGATATATGTACTAGCAAAATACCGACGTTGGCTGGGATTGGATGAAATAGGTGGGATGTTTCCTAGGAGAATACCTTGGATCGGATAAGATAGGTGCATATTAGTGCTAACAGAATACCCTATATAGGTAAATGGTGCGACATGTCGTAAAATCATGAAAAATTATAGTCAAAATTAGTCACATATCCAAGAATTATAAAAAATGATGAAATGCGAGTTATTTGTAATGAAATAACACGTCAGACAATGTCACAAAGTAATAATGTTGGCAAAAGGAAAGGATATTATGTGGATTAAATTATAAAAAAAACGATTGTCGAAATTAGTAACATACCCAAGAATTATGAAAAGTGATTAAATGTAATTTATTGAAATGAACAACCCAAATATAGTCTCAAAGTTAATATTTTAGTAAAAGGGTGTTGATTATGTGGGTTACACCATTAAAAATGATTGTAGAAATTAGTAACATATCCAAGACAGGTGAAAAAGTATGAAATGTTAGTTATGTGATTGGTGTGTTTGTCTGGGCTGGTAATTTCATTAAAATTTCTCAAATGTATTATTTTAGTACGAGGAAGGGGATTATGTAGGTAAACACAGTAAACATGATTTTCGAATTATAACATATCCAAGAATTATGAAAAATTATGAAATTTTAGTTATTCGATGTGTATGTTTTTAATGAAATAGCCACCCTAGGCAATTTCGCAAGGTTGTTCTTTTAGTAAGAGAGGGGTGATTATGTGTGTTAAATCATGGGAAATGATTGTGGAAATTAGTAACATATATCATAATTTTGAAAACTGATTAAATATGAGTTATTTGATTGATGTGTTCGTAATTAAATAGACAGACTAGACGATGTATCAAAGTTGATATTTTTGCAAGAGGAAGGGGATCCTGTCGGGTAAAGAGTGGGGCGATTATTTTGGTTACTTCATTAAAAACAATTGTCGATATTAGTAACATATCCAAGAATTATGAAACATGGTGACTTGATAGGTGTGTTTGTAATGAAAAAAAAAAAGGCATACAGTGTATGAAAGTTATTATTTTAGTGAAAGGAGGTGGCGATAATGTGGATTAACTCATGAAAAATTATTTTCGAAATATGTAACATATCCAAGAATTATGAAAAATGACGTTTTAGTTATTTCATTGGTGTGTTTATAATGAAATAAACAGCCCAGTCAATGTAGCAAATTTATGATTTTAGTTAGAATTGGGCGAGTAGATGTGCGCACTCATTAAATCTGATTGTCGAAATTAATAGCATATCCAAGAATTATAAAAAAATGATGAAATGTCAGGTATTTAACTGATGTGTTTTTAATGAAATAAACATGTCCGAAATGTCTCGAAGGTATTATTTTAGTAAGAGGAAAGGGGTTATGTGATTGAAATAAGAAAAAATGGCGTTTGAAATTAGCAACATGTCCAAAAATTATGAAAAATGATGAAATGTGAGTTATTTGATTGGTGTATTCGTAATGAAGTTGACAGACCAGACAATGTATGGAAGTTATTATTTTAGCAAGAGGTCGCGATTATTTGTGTTACTTCATTAAAAATAAGTGTCGAAATAAGTAACATATCCAATAATTATGAGCAATAATATAATGTGAGTTACTTCTTTGGTGGGTTAGTAATAAAATAACCAGCCATACAATGTCTAAAAGTTATTATTTTAGTAATAGAAGGGGGCGATAATGTTGATTTACTCATGAAAAGTGATAGTCGAAATTATTAACATACATTAGCCTATGCATCAAAGTTTTAATTTTAGTAAGCGTGGCGGAGATAATGTAAGTTAAATCATGTGACATGTTTGTTGAAATTAGTAACATATCCAAAATTATAAAAAATGGTGAAATGTGAGTTTTTTTTAGATTATGTGTTTGTAATAAAAAAAACAGTCAAGACAATGTCTCAAAGTTATTATTTAAGACAGGTGAGCGATAATGTGGGTTACATTGTAGACATTTGTACCAATCCAAGAATTATGGGATTTAACGAGATACGTCTTACAGATTTCCCAGTGTCACCCTGGATTCAATGAGATACATGCAAATGTATGCAAGCAGCATACACGGTCGCCTGGGATGTAATGAGATAGATACAAAAATTTACTAGTGTTATATATTGGTATCATAGAGGTTATCCTTGAGGGGTTCCAAATTGAGCTTTCGTTACATTTGAATATGTTATATAGAGTTCTTCATAAGGGGCACTTTTTACGTTTGGGTGTATACACTATATAACATCAAAGATTCCGTGTAATTGTCTCTAATATAAATGGTTGTGTGTTTGATTATTATAAAGGGAATCGTGTCTGTGACATGTAATTTCTGAACCTACCTCTGCTTCTTCTCGCTGTTGGACCATCTGGGAATTTTTCATCCTGGAGGGAGACGTGATACCTGTTTGACGAAGATTTATCACTCCAAGACGATGAAATGGTTTTATAGTTTTTTATTTCACTTTCCCCAGAGGTTCTGCAGAATTGGAAGTGAAATCGCTTGTGTGGGCTCTTCTTCACACACGTCAGCGTTAGTCTCCCCCCTCCCCAGTTAATAGGGGGAGACCACGGAAAAACGTCCGTCTTCTTCAAAGCTCAAATCAAATCTCACAGATCTAGCCAACCTGCCTGACCACGTCACATATACGTAATCTGGTCAGCTGACCTTTGGTTCTGGTAAACGTGTCTACCTCCACGTTTACTCACCTCGCTCTATCTCTCTCCCTCTCTCTCTCTGTAACATTCCTTCTCCCCTTTTTATCAAAATGTATGGCGAAGGCATACATTTTCTACTTCCCACATTTACTAAGAATGGGATATATATGCTCACCCCACTGGCAAAGAAAACTGTCATACCTTTATTTAATATACTAAGTAAAATAATAGCAACAAAAAATACCATGTAGCGCGAATCCTTGCGCCCTCGAAGGTCAACAACTCCCTGTGCCCCTATGGTCTCTTCATAATTTAAATCAGAATTTCAGGAGCACCCTTTACTCCCGTCGACACTACGCGTGATCGATAAATTCTCGGCAATCAACCGAATAATAAAATCGAGGTCCATCTGCCTCTTCAAAACGGACTATCATCGTCCTTGGCTTTACAGATCACCTTTTCTTTCCATAGGTAGCACACACATAAAAAAATTCCATCCCAAGCCTTATCCTTTGTCATCATTAGCCTACTCTTATTACTAGTATTTTGTGGGAAACAAAAAACCTCTCAACATTCCATATGGTTGGTAGCCTTCTATTTTCCTAAGTACTTGCATACATATTTCATTCATCTTCTCGGGAGCGATTCGTCACATAATGGCCACGTCAGCCATTGCACCCCCTCTGCCCCTTACACCATGTCAGAGGGCATTTCATTTGCTCCCTGAAGTTGATTACAACTAGATCCGCTCACGCTGGACAGAATACATTCCGTTTACTGCTATGTCAGAAAAAAACTTTTTGTTTCCAAAGTCGGTAAGCGCAACCTGCCTTGAAGACACATAGCTTCACGGAAAACATCGGATTTCCACACATGAAGTACTCAAACTTGCTCCATGTTGATTCTACTCGAAATCAATAGAAATCACGATAAAAAAAATAAAATTCGAATCATTTCTCGAGAATATTGAAATTAATAACTACCCATATAATTCCACACCTCTCCAAAATTCTAACATGCTTTCCACAGAAATTAAATTCCATTCAGGCCCCACTTTTTTCTTTCATTTCTTCATATAGTTTATTTAACCCTATATGTATCCCTTTTTTTCTACCTTACTTATGTGGTCAAAACGTCACTCATGTCGAATAGAACATTTATTCTACTTTTCGAAAATTGAAATTAATACCGACTGAACCTTTGACTCTTCCGAAACCTTTTATTATTATTATTATTATTATTATTATTATTATTATTATTATTATTATTATTATTATTATTTATTACACTGTTTAAATCTTATTTCTTTCTCTTTTTCCCAATTTTATTATTACTATTATTATTATTAATTAATTAATTAACAACACGTTCTTTCTTTTATTAAACATTCTTTCAATAGACCCCACAAGCAAAGATTTCACCTCTCCATTCTGCGAAAAAAAATACATGTCAAAGAACAAGAAAATTCTGCCAATACCGTTTGACAACACATCAATTACATAAAATAATAAATTAAAAAATACAAAAATATCCTATAAGCAATCACAAAGTCCCATCTCACTAACAACAAAATTCCAAATAACAAAACACAGATTCGTGGAAACCCATTTGACCACGTCATCAAGTACATCGGCTGCATAGTGCATCATCTGTTACCATTCCACAGAATTCAAAATTAAAGAAAAACCACAGTCGTTTACAAAATAAAAATACCTAGACATTTACAATTAAAACACAGTCGTTTCTAAAATAAAATAAAACGACTCACTTATAAAGTCTCAGGTAATCTTTACACTCGATGCAACTAAAATTGTCCATGTCAGAAAAAAATTCCATAGAAAAAAAATCGTACAATTAGTGAAAAAAGGGGGAAAAATCACATTTCAGAAACTATCCATTGTTTTTCATCAAAAGTACATATTGTTTTTCCTTAAAAGTTACGCGTAGTTTACAGTTTAAAATTGACACAAAATATTCATAACACATATTTGTGATTGACGTGTTTATCTTTTTGGTAAAGGCTCATTACAGTCATATGTCCTATCTCTTTTTTTTTGTTTTCTCACTGGCTGTTGTTTAAAATTTTCAGAATAAGGCCATTCTTTGTTTTTCCCTTCTAATTTTGACATTAGTGATATTTTTCTTCGTTCATAACGAGCTAATTCCCAATACGATATTTTTTTTTAAATATTTTCTATATATAAAGTTTTACATCTGTGTGGCTGTATTTCTTCCTTTTCTTTCTTCGTGAAAAGGTTGTACGTGTGTATTGCTTTTTCTTTATTCTTTCTTTTTTCTTATTTATTTTTCTAATTCCCCTAGTGTTTTAATGGACTCTACGTTGTGTGTGTATTGATTTGTATTTTTTTCTACTGTTCTTTCTTTTTCTTTTTTTCCATACATTTTATTGTTTTTCTTGCCCTTTTGTTTCTTTTTTTTTAGTTTATTTATTTTTTCTTGACACTAAATCTCCATGCTTCCACGTTGTATTTTCTTAAACACAGGTTCGATGCGACTGGTCCAAGGGCACCAAATTGAATATGTTATATATTCGTTATCATTGAGTTCTTCATTTAGCGGCGCCATTTAAATCATTGAGGGGCACTTTTTACGTTTGGGTGTATACACTATATAACATCAAAGATTCCGTGTGATTGTCTCTAATATAAATGGTTGTGTATTTGCTTATCATAAAGGGAATCGTGTCTGTGACATGTAATTTCTGAACCTACCTCTGCTTCTTCAAAACGGATCATCTGGAAATTTCTCATCCTGGAGGGAGACTTGATACCTGTTTGACGAAGATTTATCACTCCAAGACGATGAATGTGTTTTATAGTTTTTTTGTTTCACTTTCCCCAGAGGTCCTGCAGCCGGTGGAAGTGAAATCGCTTGTGTGGTTCTTCTTCACACACGTCAGCGTGCGTCTCCCCCCTCCCCAGTTAAGAGGGGGAGACCACGAAAAAAGTCCGTCTTCTTCAAAGCTCAAATCAAATCTCCCCGATCTGCTGATCACGTCATACATACGTAATTTGGTCAGCTGACCTTCGCTCTCTCTCTCTCCCTCTCTCTCTCTCTCTGTAACACTAGCAGAATACTTGACGATGCCTTGGATTAATTAGGTTGATTGAAATACATACTAACAGAGTACCTTGCGTCACACAGGATTTAATGAGATTGATTGAGATATATAATAGCAAAACATCCAGCGTTGTCCGGGATTGAATGAAATAGGCGAGAATATATATTAGTAAAATACCTGGCATCGCTTGGGATTTGATGAGATAAATGTGGTGTATATTACCGTCCTTTCATACGCATGCAATAAATGACCTACCCTAGGTAAGATACAATTATTTCCTATGTGTAATACCCGTCTTATGTAAGTAAAATTTATTTTGTTCAAAATAACAAATGATACATAAACATACAAAATTCCTCTCTCATAAGAATAACAAATATATTACAAAACCAAATTCAATTTTCTCATTGTTAATACGGCCCCGTGCAAACCGGGTAGCCCCTCTAGTATATATATATATATAAGCGAACATGTCTGTATGCGTTTATGTGTTTGTGTGGTTGTATGTATCGTAAAACTTTCGATAGAGGCGACGGATTTTCACGAGTTCGGAACCATTTAAAAGCTCGACATCTTGAACGACAAATATCGAAGTATTGGCCCAAAACATTAATTACTTCACCTTAAACTAGCCATTTTTGTACAGGGTGGGGTAACCAAAAACCGCCCTCTCATGATAAGATTGCTCTACGCATGCCCATATAAAAATAAAACGACCCAATTTCGTCTGCGTCCTCTTAGCTCAGTTCATTAAATCGCGTCGTCATTACCTAAAGGCTGTAAGTTCAAATCGTGGTGTGAGGTGTCTTTTTTTTATTTTAAAGGGGTTAATATTTAAACAGGGGTATTTAAAATATTTTCCATGTTGTATGTTTTTTTTTTCATTTTTAAGATTTTTTTAAAGAGTTTTAACGTTCGTTTTCTGTTTTTTTTCCATCACATTCGCGTTTTCTTTTTCTTTGTTTTTCCGATTTTAAGAAATTTTCTTTTTCTTTGTTTTTCCGATTTTAAGAAATTTTAACATCGTTCATTTGCCTTACGTTAGTGTTTTGTTGTTGTTGTTTTTTTTCGATTTTTAAAAAGTTTTACCATGTTTTTTTATAATATTTTAACAGGGTGATTAATTCGCTTATTCTTTTGTTTTATTAAATCCCCCACCCCACCCGGCCGTAGCACACACCCACCTCTAAACACCCGATCAATGCCGGGTACCCCCGCGAGTACATAATAAATCAAACATGTATTTAACTCTGCTCTCTTGGGGAGGCAAGTAAATAGGGACAACAGTGATTTGTAAAGTATCTTGTGATGCTTTGACTTGCACCTGACTAACATAAAAGTGTGGGAGCATGCCGTTACCACACTCTATCGCTCAGAAACACTTGTGTTTACGGCAAGTGGTAGCAAGATCACCAGACGTGATACCAGAGTGCAGGTGTCAAACACATACGGAGCCTAGCCTTCCCAAAATGGTTAACGAACTGGACCTTTGGGGTAGTGTCCAAAATAAATTTATATATATATATATATATATATATATATATATATATGTATATATACATGTATATATATTATATGATATATATATGATTTTATTATATGATTATATATATATATATATGATTTTATGATATATATATATATATATATATATATATATATCATTTATGAAAAAAAAATAACCCTTATTCTTTACTTCATATTCAAAATAAACGTAAGCAATAAATGCATTTACTTTTTTTTGTAAATGCTACTGTAGTTTCTTTAAATATAAGGTTAGATTACGGGTATTTTTAATTTCAGCACGCTAACACGCACACACACATACACACACATATATATATATATATATATATATTCTTATAAAAGATTGAATTATTTGGACTTTAGGATTGTGTTATAATGTATGTGTATATTCTGATAACAATTAACACTTATCTAATTTAGAAAAAAATATTAAAAAAGCAATTAATTCAAACACTTTATTTAGAGCTATTTCATTTTTTATTCGTCGAGATACAAATCCCGGAGAAATGTTTTTTGTTGTGTTTTGTTGAAATTTTAAAAGTGAGTATTCTATTAAATAATATAAATATCCATATCATTCTGCTTTTCATTCTGGCTGCTATCCTTCTGAAAACAAAGTTGCTCAACTATAATATATTTTAGCATGCTTTAACTCAGTTTAAAAGAAAAACAAGAACACGCTTTCTATGTTTTGGCCGCACCTTGTAATATACACATCGATTTAAGGCAACAGGATACAAGGCACATGAACACCCAAGCGTTTTATAGTCGCTTATAAATATACCAGTAAATGACATGAACGATTGGGTCATAACCGTTTTCTATTAAAACTAATATATTTTTTCAATGCTTATAAATGGTAAAGGGATCTGTTCTTTTACAATGTAACGTATCAGGAAAATATAAAGACATCAGCAGAGAACACTATAATGTCTCTAAAACTACTTTATTCGTTAATTGTACGTATCAATGTGAAGAGAGGCAAACAAAAATGGTTCCTGTTGCCATTCAGCGTACTCATCTTCCCATTCAGTTAAAACCAAATCCAATTCTCTATCTAGCTGCATATTATTGTTATACTTTATAGAACTAGCTTTCTAACAAAAACCGCATTGGTATATTTCCTATACTCTGTCAGAAGTTCATATAGAGGCGATCGAAATATATTTCTGAAATAGCGCGTAACATCAGGAAAATTAAAGATAGACTGGATTCCCATTCATAAGTGGTAGATGTTATAATTTAGACATATACACAGCTTTAAAAAGGAGTGAGCCGACCGGTCTCCCTCCCCGAAAAAAAACCTTTTGCAAACATACTTCAAAAGTGCACACACTAACACAGATGCTGCCTGTTATATATATATATATATATATATATATATATATATTAAGCTAAATGTCAGGATACAATTGAGGGAGAATCGAATATTAATTCATCATTAATTGTAATACGTATAACATGGTGCAATTACATTACAAGAATTCCTCAAATTTCACTTGTTATCGCTTTTTACTCCGAGTATTTTGCAAGAGTTATAAAATGCAATTTGAAAGCGTTTTGTATTACTCGACCGAGATTGAATTTTGGTTTACCAGCCGATTAGCGAACACTCTTACCATTATCCTAGATGATTCGGCCTTAATTATTTGTATACTTGATTGATATTCCGATATATGAGGTTGATTTACCGTTCAATAAATATGTGTGAATGCAATTTTGACTTAAAATATATCGCTTTTACTTCATCATGGTTAGAAACTTTGGCAACAGAATTCTACATCTTAAAGACCAAAGAGAATTATACAGTTCGGATATTATTTCTTTTTCAAGGATTAATGATTTCTTGCAGTTGACGAATTCGCAAAGATGTTTCCTAGTTTTATTAACATATAAAGCTTAAATACGTACATTCAGTTTGTATATGTTATATGTCCATAGTTTTGAATGCCCTCAAAGTTAAAAACTTTCGCAACAAAGTTAAATCATTTGATGACAAAGAAAAATATGTTTCCTTGAAGTAATACATTTTCAGCTAATGTGTTTTTTTATGTCTTTTTCTCTATTCCTTTTCCTAGTATTTTTCCTCGTGTTTTCACAATTTATAGCAGCCATCACTAGCCTGGTGTGTTTTCACATTTTCTTGTCATTAATTTTTATCTCTTTTGTTGATCATCCGTTATTTTATCGTTTTCCTTTTATGCCTGGTATCCTTCAAGACGCTTGGAAAAAAACGATGATTGTCTTTAAAGAGAACCGTTTCCCGGTGATGAAACTGAATAGTCCTCATGGATAAACGGGCACACAATCAATTCAATTAAACAACTTGTAAATGCGCGTAACAAGTACCGTTTGAGTCAATGTTTATTGGATTTTACAGCTCTTAGGGAGGCTTCGATGTAATTGAAGTAATAATGGTCGTAATGGGAATCTCTCAGAAGGGTAGGCCCCAGAGAAGCAGTTTACTTTTTGTTCTTTAAAGTACAAAACGGATAAAAATTGACGATTGGGCAGGGAATGTAAAACGAGATAATATTATGGAAGGTTGAAATCAATTTGCTTTTATAAAAAGACTACATGATGATATGTAAAATGTTTTACGAGTAAAAATCGATAGAGACATGAGTGAATAGGCAAAACTATAAGTAATGCATGAGAGTAAATGTACAAAAATGTTTCCATCTTGGTTGTTATCTCACTTTTTCTAACTGACGTTCAAATAGAGATACAACTACAAATATACATTCTTGAGGCAAAAATAGTTGATAAGAAATAAACTAGTATCCAAAAGAAACTGGATATTAAAAGTATAAAATTAAGAATTGTGGAGAAATGCGTGACTTACCTGGATAGACCACGTGCGGGTCGGTCACCAAAAATAAATAAAAAGAAAGAAAAGAAACGGTCAAGACTCTTATTTATAGAGTAGTGATCACGTGAGTTAGAAGAATATGCAAATAGAGGTGAACGATTTTGCGATATAAAAAGCCTGTGTTGTTAAGAGGGGGGGCAGACTGTTGGCAGAAGTCAGTGCTGTCAGACGCGCTTTAGAGTTTTGTTATAATATGCTGTGTTCGATTGTTGGGAGAGAGAAAAGAGAAGAGGAGGAACCAAGAAGACATTCTGCAGATACTTGACTTTGTGTTGGTTTTAAGCTATTTCGGCGCTTGGTGTGCGGTTACTAACAATGGATAGATTCGACATTCGCTTAATACCCGAGTTCGACGGATCTACCACTGGACCGGCTGTCGTTGAATGGATTGAAAAGGCAGAGAAAATCTGTAAACTGTGCAAAATTAAAGAACCAGCCACAGTTATCCCTTTGAGGCTAACCGGAGGGGCCTATGCAGTCTACCAACAACTCGGGGATGAACCAGACTGGGATGAAATCAAGCAGAGCCTGTATACAGCGTTTGGTACAGATCCATTTGTTGCGTGGCAACAGTTCACGAGCCGGACACTTCAACCCAAGGAAACAGTCGACGTGTACCTAGCCGACCTGCAAAAATTATCTGTACCGTTTGGTGGGGTCAACGATAAAATATTAAGCTGTGCTTTTTTGGTAGGCCTACCCGAGGAGGTCAGTAAACTGTTGCGGGCATCATCAAGGATCGATGAATTGGCAACTGATGAGTTATTGGCCCGAGCTCGAAACATCTGTAAGGAACAGGAACCAATTGCAGCAGCAGCTCGTTTTCGACATGGAGGCAATGTGGACTCTCTTCCAGATAGTAATAAGCATGCCACCCCAGTGTGCTATAAATATGGGGAGGCCAATCATTTTGCTAAAGAGTGCCGGAGTGATAGGAGAGGTGTATATCCACAATCAAAGAGACCAGTGCAATGCTATCCCTGCAATAAGTTTGGGCACATATCTCGCAACTGTTCGGGAAACGAAGTTGGGGGCAAGGTACTATCGCTACCCTTGCCCCCTGCCAACCAATAAACACAGGATTGCCTGTCATTAGCGTTAAACTTGATGATGTGCAGTGTTCAGCACTTATAGACACGGGGTGTTCCCGGTCTATAGTTAGTGCCCATTGCTGTCCGGTGTGGCGGAGGAACCCAGTCGGCGTTATGACCATCAATGGCTTATCACGGGTATGTTGTGGTGAAGGGACAGTCACAATCTGCACTGAGAAGGGTGACACAACTAAAGTTGACGTTCTGGTGATGCAGGAGAAACCCCTTGGCTACGACATGTTGCTTGGAATTGATGCAATACAAGCACTAGGAGGCGTTACAATCACAGCAGCTAGAGGTATCAGGCTTGGAGAAGGGAAAGACGTCTGTGCAGCCATGTCGATTGAAGAAAAGGACTTCTGTGCTACATTTGATGACAACGAAAGGGTGTGGACTGCAAAGTGGAAATGGGCCATGGGCCAGGAACCAGATCGGCTGTGCAACACGATTCCGGAGTATGCAGTTTCTACCAAGAATAGGGCCGCATATGAAGAAGAACTTCAGATGTGGGTTGACAACGGTTGGTTAATACCATACCCACAGGAACGTCTGGGACCACCCAAGGGATAAATTCCGCTCATGGCTGTTGAACAACCTACCAAAGAAAAAATTCGTCCCGTAATGGATTACCGAGAGTTGAATCGGCATGTTGATGCGTTTACCGGAAACGCAGATGTGTGCGCTGCTAAACTGAGAGAGTGGCGTCAAAAAGGGAGCAATGTAGCACTTCTGGATCTAAAGAGGGCCTACCTGCAGATACGTGTCCATGAGTCATTATGGCCGTTTCAGACAGTACTACTCAAGGGAAAACTATATTGTTTGACACGTTTGGGTTTTGGCCTAAACGTAGCACCCTTGATTATGACAACCATTATTAAAACTGTTTTGATGCAGGATGAGACCACAGCAAAAGCTGCTTCAGCCTACATAGATGACATCTATGTTAATGAGGACATAATGTCTGCGGATGCAGTTCGAATAAAACTGAAAGCGTTTGGGTTAATAAGCAAAGACCCTAAGCGCCTAAAGGATGGAGTGCCCGTGCTAGGCCTCGAGGTCTGGGAGGAGGGCAATACGTTGCGATGGAAACGAGGGAGCCCACTTCCAAAGTTACCCAATGTATTAACAAGACGTACTGTGTTTTCTATCTGTGGTAAATTGGTAGGACATCTACCTGTCTGTGGATGGCTCCGATCGGCAACAGGAGTGGTGAAAAGACGAGTGACTACAGTAACAAAAGGATGGGACGATGTTGCGGATGATGATTCTCTCCAACAAATGATGGCTGAAATGTTGTCCAGAGTGCATAGGAATGACCCTGCCCGGGGTGAGTGGCAAGTGTCTGGAAACGAACTAAATGCATGGGTTGACGCAAGTTCGTTGGCTACAGGTGTCGTGTTGGAGCAACTAGGTGTTGTTGTGGAAGATGCATGCTGGCTTCGTCCGAAAAATGATGCCCAACATATAAATTTGGCAGAACTTGATGCCACGTTAAAAGGTCTTAATCTCGCATTGCAATGGCAGACTGATGTTGTGCATCTCCACACTGACTCATTGTGTGTTTACCATTGGTTAACCGACACCTTGACTGGAAAGGCTCGAGTTAAGACTGGAGCTGCAAGTGAAATGTTAGTACGAAGGAGACTAGCAATAATTAAGCGTCTAGTTGAGGAATACAGCTTGCAGGTAGACATTACGTTAGTCTCGTCGATGCAGAATTTGGCTGATAGCTTGACTCGAGTACCAAAGAGGTGGATCGATGCAATGAGGCAGGGATCCGATCTTCAACAACAAACATGCGCGACTGTAACGGATCAATTAACACCTGACCAGATCCGTATGATACACCAGCAGATTGGGCATCCTGGAATTCAGAGGACTGCATATTTTGTCCGAAGAGTATGCCCTGCAACTACAAAAGCATCAGTGAAAGCAGCCATACGTTCGTGTGAAGAGTGTCAGAGAATTGATCCGGCACCATCCCAATGGCAAAAAGGGAAGCTCGAGGTGGAGGGCAACTGGCAGCGAGTAGGGATGGACATAACACATTATGGGGACAAACATTTTTTGACCATGACGGATTGTGGCCCGACGCGTTTCACAATATGGCGCCTGTTGACACGACAGGATGCAGCCAGCATTATACAACAGTTGAGAGCCGTCTTTTTTGAACGTGGTGCCCCGATTGAAATTCTGACTGATAATGCCGCCACATTTCGATGTCAAGAATTTCAGAAATTCGTGCACGAATGGGGGATTAAAATGCATTATCGGTGTGCATATTATCCCGAGGGTAATGGTATAGCAGAACGGTGTCACCGCACCATCAAAAGAATTGCAGCCAGGACGCAGTGCTCTATTCCAGAAGCTGTGTACTGGTATAATATAACACCCAAGGACAATGCAACACCAGCAACTGCACCAGCCAATGGGATTTACCAATATGAACAGCGTGTGAAAGGAGTTGATGCCATACCATCAGTGGTGAGTGTTGTCAATACACCATATCAGGTGGGAGACCTTGTTTGGATAAAACCCCCAAATGCTGGGTGCACTACGAAATTTTTCCGGGGAAAAATAGACAAAATCATAAGTCCTCAGACCATGTTGATTGGTGGCATACCACGTCACGTAAAAGATATCCGCCCTTGTTATACCTCTTCTGATTCTGAGGACGATGAGGAGGATCACACACCGTTCAGAGATGATCCTGATCACTTACTGCCCCTTCAGGTGAGCATAGAAACACCACCAACAGAACCAGATGAGGGAATGATGGGACATACTGATGACAATAGTGAGGAGAGCGATGGACACAAGGAAGTAATGCCTCATCGAAATACTCGACAGAGACGAATACTGCCCACCCCCCGTGATTGCGAAACCCCGCGAGAAGGGATGATGGAGCATACCGAGGAGATGATGCCTCCGATTCTTCGGAGAAGTACCCGACAAAGACGGATACTGCCCCCCTGCCCTGATTGTGAGACACCGCCTATGGAACCACGAGACGGGATAATGGAACAGACTGGTAGTAATGATGGTGGTAATGAAGAAAACAGCAATGAGGAAGTGCTGTCCCCAATTCTTCGAAGGAGTACCCGCCAACGACGATTGCCCGCATGTCCTGTTTGTGATCATGAGATCAGGGGGGAGTGTGGAGAAATGCGTGACTTACCTGGATAGACCACGTGCGGGTCGGTCACCAAAAATAAATAAAAAGAAAGAAAAGAAACGGTCAAGACTCTTATTTATAGAGTAGTGATCACGTGAGTTAGAAGAATATGCAAATAGAGGTGAACGATTTTGCGATATAAAAAGCCTGTGTTGTTAAGAGGGGGGGCAGACTGTTGGCAGAAGTCAGTGCTGTCAGACGCGCTTTAGAGTTTTGTTATTATATGCTGTGTTCGATTGTTGGGAGAGAGAAAAGAGAAGAGGAGGAACCAAGAAGACATTCTGCAGATACTTGACTTTGTGTTGGTTTTAAAAATTACACCATGTTATTTTAAAGAGAAAATATGAGAAGGAAGAAATATCACTTTTAATTTGATAACTAATATTAAATTGAAGACATTCTATTTGATTTTAATAAATTCTGTTTAATATGAAAAACTAGAATTATTGAATTACTTCTTCCTCTAACAAGACATATTTATACTTGCACTGCCTATAGAAAGACTAGCACAATGTTGGTTTATATTACATTCAAACTTCTTCATATCAGTATAGAAAGCCAATCAAATAGCAGAAAAAAGGAAATTCCAAATATTCGCTTTTCGAGGTAAGAAACTATTATAGCAGAAAGCTTCCTGGCATAAGGAAACGTCAATACTGAAGGTATGTGATTTTGTTCCTAGGCGATTTTGGACGGGCATAAAGCAATAGTTTATTAGGCCACATTCCATTAAAATTCGTGTAAACAGGCACAGAGATGAAATATTGCGGAAATGAGACAGGTTTGAGCGTTGTTGAAAAAGTGGTCCGTATTTGATTGACATTTTTTTTTATGCATGTGTGAATGGTGGTTTTGTCAAGCTACATGATACTCTCAGGTGTAAATAGTCTTATTTGCATCAGTCTTTTCAATGCCCGCAATGTGTTTGTTCCAGTTGCCCGTGTGTGTTAAACCTATGAGTGGTAAGGAAACATTCTTAGGTGCAGTGGTAATTGTTAAAGGAGAGCATAGTAGCTTTAATTACATTAAATGGTATCATCCAATTACGACAACATATCACTACAGTCTAGTAATTTTCGAACGAGTTTGCCATCGTTTTAGATTTGGATACATCCGTTCTTCCTCGTACATGTTAAAGCGAGTTGAACTATCAGATAATATACATATCTGGGACAGAATAATATCAGGGAGGGTATTAATGAATATCAAGGACACCAAAAAGCAAACAATAATGCAAACTATTGTGCAAACAGTTCGAACCAAATACTTTATTTACTAAGTATTGCTGTATAAGTATACACCCGGTAGTTTATCTTCATTCATACAGCGACGAGTTGTGTTATTGCTTAACTCATGTTTCAATTTCTTATTATTGTAATTACACTATAATATCATTAGATCTAAGAATAAATAAAGTAACCTATCCCTTTTTATTTTTGAAGATAATATTAAAAAGTTTGAACTGATACACATACTTACATAGAATCTTTTATATTGTGCATGTTATATATATATCTGATATATTCTTTATATATTGCTTGTTCTGCCTATATTGGGTATATATTACATATAATGCACGAAATTATATTGTTTTTCGCTAGTTTTCTTTCCTAATCATTTATATTTTAATCAACACCCAAATCTTACACGCTCATACACACGAGTCGAATCTCTTAGCGCACGTGTTTTTATTACATAATTCATTTCCTGTTCCCTTCAATTTAATTGTTAATGATTTTAATCCTAGCAGCGTTTTATATTTTATTTCTTTTCTGTCGTGTTTCTTCTTTTTCGTCAGTTACTCTTAAAAGATCAAGGATTCCCTAGGGAACCTTTGCCTCAAACTCATTCCATCATCCATTCATGTTTTTCGCCATAAAATCTAAAGTATTCCCCTACTCGCCCAGAGAGAAACAGCAAAACTTTGCAAACAAGAAATGCTTCAGCCTGCATTGCCTCAGTTATATTTTCGTTTCCTTGCGGTGAAGATGTCTGCCACGTTTATTTGCGTTGTTTTTTATATTTTGCGATGCATTCTCGCAGCTTCAGGAAAAGCTATGTTTGCGTATGTTCGTGTGTTAAGGTCCTGTTTTAAACTAGGCTCCCAGTATGAAAATACCACAGTGACTTCATAATCTCTATAGCACATATTTCTGAAAAATAATCATTGTTACTGTTTTATTTTAAAAATAAAAATTAACCTTTCAATAGTTGATGCTATTTTCACAGTATTCAAACCGGGGTACTATCAGATTTCTTTAAAGTGTGACACCTTGAACTTAGAGATTAAAACAGTTGTGAAACGGAAATGTACCACAGGAAATTCATTTGTAAATAAGATTATGAAATTGGAAGTTTCAGTATCCAGTTCGAGCAATGGAAATACTTATTCGAGCGATTCAAAATACTACCTGTTAATGGGTAATGGCAGATAAGGAAAACAATTCCTTTGGATTATATACAAGGTTTGCATTAAGAATTACGTGCAGAATACTAATTTGGATAGAAAGAATCTAAAGTTCTACAAAGAAGACACTTGAAGTACGAAAATCGAGGGAAGCGTTTAAAATAGCATTTAAGATATGAGCAACATCCTTATAATCCAAAGAACCCAAGATCTCTAAGAAAAAAATAGTTGCATGGTTACATGGCGAAATTATTTGTGCAATGTATTTCTGCCCTTCTGTAACAATGCCATTTTATGCAATGTTTTTTAACTTCTAAAAATATTTTGAAATAGTATTTTCTTATATTTTTACATACATTCGAAACAATACATTTCATTGGAAACAAAATTATCGTTCCTTTTTTTGAAATAAAGTATTCGTGATTTTACTGATTGAGATGCGAAAATGTTAAATTCATCAAAAATTAATCATATTATCATTTCTTTCGTACTGTAAAAGTAAATCCTGCCCTATAAAATAAAATAAAAACAAACCTAAACAGTCACGAAACTGGGAAGCAGTACAAATGGATATTAAAAGATACGAAAGCCGTTCCAAAAGATATCATCTTACGATGATGATGACATTAAGACCCCAAGCTTGAAATGCAGTTTTAAATAAAGTGTCTAGTGTTCGTAAAATGTACATCAAATTATAGGTGACATGAGTTGAAAATCAATCTAAGTAAATTATCTAAGATGTTTTATATATCAAGGATCTTTATAAAGCTATTTTTACGCAGATATTTAAGGTTGTTATTTTTTTCTATTTTATTGTTTTTTTTTTTACATTTTCACCCAAAACAAGGCACCTTGCCACTGTGGTCCCTACTACTAGGGGCAGCAACTACTGGGACACTATGTTGGTATTTGGGCAGCAAGATGTCGCTCATGTTACACTTGAACTTCTGCATGTCAGTAAAGTTGGACAAGCAGGGACCTAGAATGGAATTCCAGAGTCTAACGGTTCTGGGGAAGAGATTACTGCCGTAGAAAGATCTTTTACATCTTGTGATGTCTACTGTGTAGGGCTGGGATTTAGCTGCCTGTCGGGTTTGTCGAAGGTGTCTACGTCGTCGGGGTCCCAGTGTTTGCAGTTCATCAACGCATTCACCATTAAAATACTTGTAGAACAGACAGAGGGATGCAACGTTTCGTCGATGGGGCAGAGGCTGAAGCATAGATGCCAGTTCAGGGCCTGTCTGATTGTCGACTCTCTTTTGAACATTGTCTAGGAGCGAGAGACTAGTAGCAGATGCACCAGCCCAAATTAGACAACAATGCTCCATACATGGGCGAATGGTGGCCTTATTAAGGTACAGGATACTTTCAGGTGTCAGTAGCTTTCTAGCACGGTAAGGAGAGCCTACCTTTCTCGCAGCGGACCTGGCAATCTTTTCAATATAATTGTTCCAACTCATGTTTCCTGTGAACGTTAGGCCTAGCAGTTTGAAAGATGTACTCTAAGGCAGGGAGTAACTGCCCATTGCTATTGGTGGCAGAAAAGGTTTCTTGTAATTATTGAAGGAAACCAGTTTAGTCTTGGCAGCATTGAATGTGACCATTCATTTTTGTCCCCATTCCACTACAGATTGGAGGTCAAACTCTAGTGTTTTTGCCATTTCTTTAGTTATGTCTTCATTTTTTCCCCTGGCATGCCTGTTATAGAGTGTGGTGTCATCAGCATATATACCCATCTCAGAGGCAGTTTTGTCGGGGAGGTCATTAATAAATATCAGGAATAACAGAGGTCGAAGTATAGACCCCTGAGGCACACCCGCATTTATATCACACTATGTAGATGTACGACCGGCGAGGAAAACCTGGATTTTTCTCTTATCTAAGAAGGATTTAATTATGTTAAGTATTCTACCAGTGATACCGTATGATTTTATTTTCCATAGGAGACCCTCATGCCATACCCTGCCAAAAAGCCTTAGATATATCTAGAGCTACCGATCTGCCCTCCCCCGCTTTGTCCAGTGAATGGTATATACTTTCAGAGATTACAGTGCGGATGACTGATGTAAAACTGGCTTGTCTAAATCCATATTGTTTGTCAGTCAGAAGTTTAGCATCTTTAAGGTGACGAACTAGAACATGGTTAATTATGGTCTCAAATATTTTGGCGAAAAGTGGGACAAAGCAAATGGGGCGATAATTTGAAGGGTCAGTTCTTTCGCCAGAATTCTTTAATACTGGTACCTCAGAAGCAGTGTTTTAACAGCCCGGAAAGCATGATTCATTAAGGTATTTGTTGTAGAGTTTGGAGAGAACTGATGCTACTTTAGCTGAGCACTTTTTTAATAGCACAGCCGGGATGAGATCAGGTTCATATGATTTGAAGTATCAAGGTTGTATATGATAGCATGTACCTGAGCAGGGGTGATTTTTAGATCGTCTAGCGGGTCGTCTGTCCGCAAAGGAAAGTCAGCCAGGGGGTGGTTGAAAGGGTCCAGTGTGGAGTTTGAAACAAACAGGTTGATAAGCACATAAGCCTTGTTGGTTGCTGAGCAAACAACCTTGTGGTTGTTGGTTAGTGGAGGGATTTTTGATTGCCCATTATTTACTACACTGTTGTAGATTTTCCAGAAGTCACGAGTTCCTAATTTTTGTGCTTCAGTGTGTTTTTTTTTCTAGCTTCTATATACTTCTGTCTGCTTGAACTGGACTTATGTCGGTTAAATCTGCGGTATGCATGCTGCCTTAGAACAATGGAAGTTGCGCAAGTATAAGTAAACCATTGGGGAGAGTGGGGTTCCTATAAAATTTCCGCATGGGAACATGTGCTTCAATTGCCGTTTTGAACCATTCACTGGTCTCATTTGCGCACTGTTCCGCAAGAAGAGAAAAATATTTCTTCATGGGACATCTCTGATAAGATCTCTGATGGCTTCCCAGTCAGCCTTTTTATAATATCACGTTGTTTTGAGCACTGGCTCTTCAGTTTTGGGTCTAGAGTTTATGGCGATTTCGACCATTATCACTGCATGATCAGCGTTCCCGAGTGGGATGTCAGCATTTGTTATAGAATCCTCGGGAACTGATGTCAGAAACAGATCTAGCATTGATGCGTATTGTTCCTACTTTTCAGGGAAACGGGTTGGAAACGTAACCATCTGTGATAGGGAGTGAGATATAGCGAAGCTATGTGATGTGCTTCCCGCTGCATCTGTGTGAGTAGAGAATCCAAGCCAGTTTTTGTGGTGAATATTAAATCACCAAATACATGTACTTGTGCGTTAGTGTCGAGAGAGAGTGCCGTGTCTATGCTGTAAGAGACTTGTTTATTATGGTGCACTCCTGGGCCGAGGGAGAGCGGTAAAAAAAATAAAAGTAGCTAATGTTATGTTGTATGTTTAGTCTAACGCACATAAAGACTTGATCCTCCGTTTCTAGGTTTGTGTCTCAAGTCATGGGGAGGGTGTTACGAATGTAGACTCCAAGTCCGAGCATATGTCCGTCAAAATCCTTACGGCAGATTGGGAGATACCCAGGCATGTTAAAGTAGTTAGAGGTGATTGAGGAGTTTAGGTTAGTCTCGGTTAGTGCTAAGATATCCGGAGTATTTGTTAGGAGAAATGATCCAACATCAGCAAAATTAGTTCTAAGCCCACGGATGATAGTGAATGCACGCCTCAAGGGATGTGCCAAGTTGGATTTGTTTGCCCCGTGGCCTGGTTTAAGCTTATGTTTGATTTTACTGTCATCATGTTTTTAAAGAGTTTCAATTAGGTAAGGGGGAGCTGCAAACGAGGTTATGCAGGGTGTTAGACATGCAACTTAAGTAGACCACTAGCTGACCGTTCTTCAACTAGGACTGTTGCCTCAGGAAAGCTAATCTGGAATGAGTCCGGGGTCCCTTTCCATGCGCGACATGGCACTACAAACATCCCGATATTATACAACTGTTGATGAAGCAGCCGCTCTAAGCGCTACTAAAGAGTTAGGACACTTGTACTACCAGTCGGAAACAGCAGCCAGGAACAGTCAATCCGGGACCATCAACCCATCAGAAGAAAGTCACCCCAATCTAATTGCATAGGCATGTGTGGTACTCAAGTCCTCCCAAGTGAGAGGTGGGATGTGTCGGGAGTGGGGAAACTGCATTCATTCCCCTAAAAAAGAAACAAGATCTACCACTAAGTGTTTTGTCGATTCACTGTAATAGTGTCTCTGCACCTGACTAATAGGCAAAGGAGGAGTATGGGGCCGTGACGATAGACAGACCCTATCTACTCCTTAAGCAATTTAGGTTTGTAGACCGGTAATTTGTTTGAGTCACGAGCTCTAGGAACGTTGTCATCCAAGAATCGAGAGGCGTCCCTCCCCTTTGGTTTAGTTTCAGAGTTTTCCTTCTCCTAGACGGGTGATCTGAGAAGATCTACTGGGTCCGTCCGCCCTTAGAGGGTTTGCTCCCTACCTTGGTACTAATCCAGATATTTCTGCGTCCCCGCGTGGTTAGTTACTGTTACAGGGTTAGTTTGTAGAGGTTATATATCTAATGAATAGTTACACTCCTCAAAGTGATTTAGGAGCATGCAATGGAAGCATTGATGTCAGCAGGCTTGTTAGAAAGGCGTTAGTGTGGATTAAGACTTTTACCTTTAGGTTTTTCCATTTTTTAACATTATGTTTATTTAGATACAGGATAACGTTATAGTGTGAGTAGTGTAAGGAATTGAGCTAAGGTTGTAGCACAGAATATGCACAGAATAGATGGCCGTATCTTTAGCAATCACTCTGTGCATTTTCACTGTCGTTTTCTTCTTAAATTTCTGATGAATAGCATAACATCTTTATTCCTGTTACTTTCTTCTGTAGCCTTAATCCTATTCTTTTGCTATAACTCTCCTACACGTAGAACACATTTTAATACTACACTACTTTTTCTGTGTTTCTTTTATTTATTCACCCTTTGACGTTAATTTAACTGGTCTTTTTTTTCCGACGCCATTTTTTCTGCCCGCTATTTCATTTATTTTTCTCTCGCGCCCATCCATCATTTTGTAATGACTCCAAAACTCGCCCCTCTGAGGTTTAACAGAATAATCTTTGTCGATCAATTTGCAATATCACTTTAGTTTTCAAACCAAAGGCTGGTGTTGCGCCTTCCTTTTCTCCCACAATTATCACAGCGCACTTGCGGGAATAATTATATAGGAACACGGAGACGGCACTAAGAGGACATTATTGCATACCTAGGGACATCGCACTTTATATGTACACAGTAAGAATTTTACAGTGATTACCCAGAGTTAAAAAAATGTATCGAAAGTGCTGAATAAAAAAAAAACTGTGCATTTCTCTCATTCTAGTACATATTCGTACAATCATTGTAGTAAAATCACTTATCTACAAAGACAATCGTGTTATTTAGTTCAGAGAGCTATAGACGTACAATCTATGTAATATTAGCAGTTCTGTTTTACAATATTTTTCATATGCATTTACTTAGTTCTTTTTTTTTCTTTTTGAGAAAGTAAAACAGGTAATCCAGTTGTCTTCCTTAGATTTAAAAGGTCTGCTAACATGTATGTGAAAGAATGCGTAACCGCATACATAATCTTTCGAAAATATTATCAAATGCACATCGTTAAAATAATGAATACTTATGTATATGTACACTATATAGTATTGCTTGCCTTTTAATATGTTCTGTGTTAGTTTCGTTCGCTTTCCTAAAAAATAGCTAAAATTTCAGCTATTTATTCCTTCCTTTTACCTAGTCTGTACTTATTGACATCGTATCTACTTCCAATACTTAAACCGCAAGAGTGTTTTTTTTTTATTGTTTGATTTACTTATTTAATCTTACTCGAAAATAACAGTTTCTTATAGTTTTAAATAATGATCTGTTGGCAGGGATTTCTATTAGAAAGTTGTTACAAATACGTTTTTTTAAAACATTTTTTCTTCTTTACTCACCACCACCCCTAACAAGGCATATTGTGTCTAATTTTTTATGACATCCTGGATATGTGAAGGGGGATTTTTAAGTCAACAATTGTCGCTTCCGTCCGCATCGAGAAATTTAGGAGGGCATTGTTCGTTTGCCGAGCAATTTGGTTACCATGCATGCACTCCCCTGGTTGTTGGATAGTAGGGTAATTACTGCATTTCCTTTATTGACTACACTATTATTAATTTTCCAGAAATCGGAGCTCCTTTTTTCTGCGATTCTATACGTTTTCATTTTATTTCAGCATGTCTTCCTTTAGCTGTGATTATTGCTCTCTTACAATGATTTCTAGCACCTACAACTTTTTTGCGTATTTGCATTTGACTTATGAGGTATGAACCGGCGGAGCGTATGATGTCTTTGTTCAATAGCATCTGCACAATCTGTAATGAATCGGTGACGTGAGTGAGGCTTGATACAATATTTCCGTGTGGGGACATATGCTTCAATGCCCGCTTTGCACCATTCAAATGTCTTCTATTCACACTATTCAGCAGGGAAAACGATAATATTGATCCATGGGACATCTCTTATATGTTCTACGATGACTTCCCAGTAGGCCCTTTGGTAGTGCATTGTCGTTTGAGCAGTGCCTACTGTTACTGATATCACTAGGAGGTCTGCGTTTCCGAGTGGACTGTAGGCATTTGTTACATAATCCTCAGGCACTGTCGTAAGGAATAGATCTAGAAGTGAAGCTTGCTCGAGGTCACTTTCTGGGAGGTGAGTTTCGAACGAGACTGTTTGAGTGAGGGAATAGGATATGGAGAAGCTTCAGGTAGAGCTTTTAGATGCATCAGTTTAACCTGAGAGAAGAAGTCAATTCTTATGGACATTAAAATCACTGAACACGTGTATTTGAACATTGAAATCCAAGGTGTATTCTCGTCCATAAATTAGATAACGTTAAGGATTAGTAGCTTTTCTGATTTCTAGTCGGCCAGGAGAAATATATTTTCATATCTAGATCGTTAATAGGAAGGACAATGGATGTTTAGGTTAGTAAACTTCAGACAGCAAGTCATCTCAAGCCAAGTGTCATTAAACGTTGGATGTAGTCATTTCCTATTCATCTATCACTTCCAAACTGACCTTCTAAATTTGAGAAGCCAAATACTACATATAGGTGTATGTTAGATAACTCTGCCGTCAGATTTGATCAATTTTCGTAGAATGTTATTGAATAAAATTATAATTTTTTTATCATATTTGTATTAAATATATGTATTTATATTGAATAAGAACGGAGGATCAAACACTGCGCTGATATATAATCGGTTTGTAGCGCCATGCACACTTATGAATTGTGGATAGCTAATTACGTTTAATAAGGATTTGCTGCTCGTGATTAAAGGTGCTTCTTGACGATGTAGAACTTTTCAGTATAAAGGATTTCAGTGTCAGTAGAAAGTGGCACATATATTGTTTGATACAATTAAAAAAGATCATGCAGCGTTTATATATATATATATATATATATATATATATATATATACACACACATATATATATATATATAATAGTTTAATTTTCTGCCTACTTCAATTTTGATATATTTACACAAAGTGTCAATCCCTGTAATCTGCGGCGACCATCAAGTGTATAACTTCGAACTGAAGAATATACACGAAATTCCTAACATAACATTTAACTTAAGTTTCGGGATTAGTGTGCTCGTGCTGTGTCAGCCATATCTTGATATAATTAATCAGTAATTCGCAATTGAATGTACTCTTATGATGAGGATTAAAAATTTAACCATGAGAAAAATGTAACCTTTTCAATTTAATATTTCGAAGCAGTTCAAGCACTGCGCCACGAACATTTAGAATACGCTAGCAAATTTTTCAAAAATCTAGTAACGTAGTATCTCTCTTTCTCTGTACTTATCAATATATCTATATCTATGTCTGTATTTAGCTTTCGCTTAATATATAAAGAATTCACCCTCCTATCGATTTCTCCTTGAATATCAAGTAATTTGTTCGGAAAATTCACACAGATATTTTGTTTATAATGGTGACGTCTTAGTGTAGAAACAAACATACTCATTATTATTAATGCTTATCTTGGTCAATGTTAATGATAGCTAGCAAACAGGGCATACAGAACACCGCATGGTTTTACATTATTTTACATTCTCCTAGACACATATCTTTACGAAGACTAGGAGTGCATCTTTCCTGTGAAAAAATACGCCGTTAGAAACCAACTTGAAAATTTTAATGGCGTGGTACGTACAGCAATTTTCCTTCCCAAATGCTAAACCATCTGGTACTTGCCAGGCTCATCTTTTATAACTTCGGTGATCTGGCACGAACCGGTGTGTCGACGTGATTGTGCCGTATACATATATATATATATATATATATATATATATATATATATATATATATATATATATATATATATATATATATAGGGAGAGAGAGACAGACAGACAGATAGAAAGGCAGAGATATAAACGAACAACGTTTGATGTTTATCAACGTTTGCCATTATTGCGAGACTTCCTTTGGATGAATAAATATAAATAAAACCGAATTCAACCACAAATATTGAAAACCATATTTTTTTGATGTAATGAAATGTATGACCTTGTTCCATTTAAGAAACCAAACCTCGTTAGAAATAAAAAAAAATGGGTGGATAGCATTGTAAACAAAAGTAACATTTTATAACGTCATATAGGCTTTTATACATTTACAAAGATATAATGGAATTCTAAATTTTGTCGGAACAAATATATCTGGTATAAATCAAATTTTGATTTTTAACATAAATAAAATTAGTGTATTTGTTTTATGTGTTTTTTAACTGAGTATATGCATTAATTATTATAGGAGGTGTTTTATATAGTGTGAAAGAGTTAACTAATGTCTGAAATTAAATTAAATATTAATATTTTTAGTAGAAGATTTCTGATTAATAGCGATACATTATAGAATGTTGTTTATAATTGTTTAATCCTGCTTGATTTTGGTAGAATTTAAAACAAATTTATGTAGTTTTCCTGGTTTGAAGTCAAACGTATTATTAAGTTTCAATGAATAGGAGTATTTCTTTTAGCTTCATTGAGTGTTTTTTTTTACTCTAATCTACGTTGGGTTTCACCAGCGTATATCTGACGCAATTTTTGCAAAGAACAGTGCATATGTCTGCATTGAAAATGTGTTCGTTTTGTAAAATCTCTTGTTTTTATGTGTATATAATTATGTTTTTTTTATGTTTCGTTTCTGAAATTGAATAAGGTCCTACATTTAATTCGTTCGAAAATATATTTTAAAAAAGATTGTATTATTATTATTTTTTTTTTAATTTCATTCATTCAGCGGAGGTCATGTAATAAAGACGAAAGGATGATGAGCCCTGACTTGGTTTATTCGGTTTCTATCTCTCTCTTTCCGCGCAATACTATTCCTATTATGCTCACCACACACACACCCACACACACACACACACACACGCGCGCGCACACACACACACGCGCACACACACATGCCCCTTCACACGCACATACACACTTTCACCCCATATATATATATATATATATATATATATATATATATATATATATATATATATAACTACTTCATTTACTCACATAAAATTAATATAAGAAAGTATAGATTTATGCGTAAACTTTGAGTATTTACTTCAAAAGTGCTCAATACGTAGTTAGAGCTAGTCAGTAATTTATAAAATATGTATGGCGATTAAGCTACACTGAACATTCGGCATTTCATCCATAAGCCCGACGAATCCTAAAGTAGATGAAACGTCGAATATTCAGTGTATCTTAATCGCCACACATATTTTATAAATTACTATATATATACATATATATATATATATATATATATAGAGAGAGAGAGAGAGAGAGAAAGAGAGAGAGAAAGATAGAGAGAGGGAAAGAAAGGTGGCGAGACATCTATATATATATATATATAGAGAGAGAGAGAAAGACATGGAGATTAATATAGATATTTCATAGCAAATTTATTTCATAAAAATTAATCTATTTTTCTAAAGTAAAATTCCTTTTCTTGTTCTATGCGTTTCAAGTCTTAATTTGAGATCTGACACATTGTAATTGGGTACAATATTATTTTTTCAGCAAATTCATTTAAAAATTCCTGTTCGTTGGCTTGATTGATGGATCTGTACGTTTGAATAAAGCTTTTTTTAAAGAATGGAGTTAGATATAAGAACCAATTATTAATATACTTGTGTTTCAAACAAATGTCTGATTTCATTGTTTTTTTTATTTTTAAATAATTCCCGTATTTTTTATAAAGATGAGGAAAATTTATTTATTTCTGGCTTACATTCTAATAGTTCTATTGTCACGGAAGGAAAATTAATCTGGGGGAATGTACTGTTGGTTAAAAATAAAATATATCCATGTATGTCGAAAACTCCATAGTTCAAGTACACACTAGTCTTATTGTAAAAGCATCTGCTTTTCGAGGATAACGTGGCAGAAATGAAGAATGCGCCTAGTTACATAAGAATGGCATATGACGAGAATATAACAACTGATTTATAGATGGTGGTATTGTAAAATGTGTTTGACTCCTACTGGGAGTATGAGCCGAATAAATTCGCCAATACTTTTTATGACCAGCGGCGGTGCAAAACAATCAATGAAATCTTCCAAAGTTAGTATAAAGATTGTCGAATTTTGGATTCACTCATACTTTTTATCATTGTATATATCCGAATTCTCTAGTATGTATGTTTTAAACTGTCTTTATTTGAAAACATCTTATTTTAATTATAATTAAATAAAGTATGTTTGGGTTAAAGCTAATTCTAATTATAATTCAAGTGTATAAGATTTATAATATTGTTTAGACCGAAAAATTATTGACGGCATCCAATAAATGTTTCCTTTATAATGTAAAACCCATCTCTTATGTGCTTAATTACATCCTATTTTTTATTGTTTTATAATTTATTTATTTATTTAATATTTTAATTAAATTTAAGTAACATTTCGGAAATGAAGTTATAGACGTTAATTTAATGAGTATATATTATAAAAAAATATATAAAGTTTCTCTTAGTAGATTTCCAATAGATATATCTTATTATAACTATAATATTGATTTTTACATTCATTCTAACAATTAAGCATTTGGCTTAGAGATTTGAAATCACTTATCAATCAATTGTTAATCACGTGTTGCATCATGCATATTTTATTTTTAGATAAACATTTGGAGTCATTTATAATTTTATGATTATTACCATTTATTTATTTATTTGTGTATTTAATTGTTATTTATTTATGTGTGTAATCCATAAATTACCTTACGGAACAAACTCAAATTTGCCATTTGTAAACATTAAAATTAATCTAAGTAATAATCTCATGATTCATTCCTATTCCCTATACTAATTTAATATTTAATGCTTAGTCCACTCTTAATTCCATAATATAGATGCACTCTCTTTTATTTTATTTTATCTATTTATTTATCTCTTATTTTTGTTATTTTTTTCAATGTTTTATTTATTCCTTTTTCATTTTTTCATTTTTTCTTTTTTTCACCACTCCCCATTAAAATAATATAGCATGTGTTATATATAAACATACTTACATTCATTGTTTCTATTAAATATTGATTTAAGTATATTTTGCTATTCTATACGCTATCATTATCTAAATGCATTAGGCCTATATAACAAGCTTGTAAAGTTTTATTTATATTTTTTATTTTATTTTAATAGCTAAACATATTTATAAAACATATTCATCTTCATATGGAAAATACTTACAATTATGTCATTAAAGTAGTCACATATATATATACATATATAAACACACACATACAAATTCACACACATGCACATGCATATATATGCACATATACATACATGTATACACATATACATACACATCTACATAATAAACCCATACACAGATGCACATATATTTTTAAATCATGTTTTATTAAAGTTCATGGGTAATTTATTACATCTAATTACTCCAATTTTAAATAACTATTATAGAATTTAATACTATTAATATTATATACTAACATGATAATTTGAATGTATACTAAATAGTACAAATTAAACATTCCTATCCTTCCCTTTAAAGTACAACAAGTTTTACATTTTCTTTCATGCTAACTTGTTTATTTGTTTTACAATAAAACTGAAAGTCTGGTTTGGTAACCGGACCATTTTTTTGTCAAAACAAAGTTTCTACCTGACACAAGTGTGGCTGGATTAAGGGTAACCTATACTTCTGAATTGCCACATTATTATATCAATGTTGAACATTATTATATAAATGTTGTATATTATTATATCAATGTTGTGCATTATTATATCAATGTTATCCTTAAAATCATCGTTATATTTAATTTAGATTTAATTGTTTACCAAACATTTATTATTACTTCCAATTTACTATTTTCATTTTTATTCTCAACATTATTTATTTTTATTTTAGTCACAATATATTCAAATTAACTTTATTTCTATGTGTGTTAATTCCATTTAAATTTAGTTTTACTAATCTGATTTTATTCGCGACAATATATATTTTGATTAATGCGAACAATTTTGAATTACTTTCCTTAAATATCATTAAATGATACGATTCGAGATTGCATAGGTTACATCGACCCGACCTGTTTGGCGAGGATTTACTGACATTACCCACTGTCGACAATTTCAAGTTGTATTCAATTTTGTTTTTCCTTTATTCTCTAATCTAATCTGCTAATGATAGGGTTTTCTTTTTATTTATGACATGTAGTATTTTGAAGGATGCTATATGATTATTACATCTGTCATTGAAGATACAAACTGCGGCCCCAGTAAATGTTCTTATTCTGTTATTATTTGTTATATCACATTTATATACTACATTAGAAATGATACATTTACTTTTAATTAATTTTAGAATCGCAAAGTGAATTAACTTCAATATTTTGATTATTTAATAATTCTCCGTTTGTCTCTTTGTATAATTTTGCATTGTTAGACCTTATAATAGTTTTATCCAAAATGATCCACGTCGAAAAATATAACTTAACATTATTCCGGCTTATAATTTTACATAGACTATTTCCAGTGGGGAAATGTTGATCGATAATTTGAAAACACTCTTTTGTTGAATTATTTTTTTATGTGTGGACTGTAAGGAGGATTGAACCAAACACAACTTTTACGCCAATTATTCTTTGTAATGGTATTAGTGTTGCTAAGTTAAGACTTATTGACATTGACAATAACATTATTTATATTATCATTTATATATATATATATATATATATATGTGTGTGTGTGTGTGTGTGTGTGTGTGTGTGTGTGTGTGTGTGTGTGTGTAAATGTTCATATGTGGGTAAGATATATTATTTAGAATAAGGGTTTAACAACGATATTAACATTGTATAAATACCACGGAAAAGTAATGAATAGGCATTTATTTATCTTTCAGTTAATGTATCTAACTATACTTTGAAACCGACACAGAATTTACAGTTCTATATCATGTAAAATGTTATGGAATAAATAATTCCCATTTTTAAATCGCGTTTGTATACAATGATATCATTGTTTTTCTTAGATGCAATGTCAACAATCAGTCATTTTACCAGACATATCATTTTATTCCTCCTTTTATCTCTTAGACGTATGCATAGAAGTCAAGTTGTTTTATAGATAAATAAACTTTAAAGAGACCTGACAAATATACCACCAATACATGTTTTGCAGTATGTCCTTATGTTCCTTTAGGCTTTTAGAAACAATAATTACGTCCTAGTTTTTATCAAATAATTATCTAGAGTCAGTAATGTGTCCCTAATGCTCTCTTTCAAAGGGCGACATAATTTTACTTTTAACTATTTCTTAAACCATTCTATTTCGTTATTATATATATATATATATATATATATATATATATATATATATATATATATATATATATATATATATATATATATAAGGCCTACGAGTGTAACTTCGTTTCCTTAAACACCAGTTGCAATAATTATGCCAATAAATTTCTGCTGCACTATGCCACTCCCACCTACGCCAATACTCTTTCAATTTTTTTGTTGTTTCTACAGTCATTCCTGTTAGTGCGCGTCCATCTGTTTCCTTAAGCTTTTGTTGCGTTGATTGCGCTATTCAGAACGATTCACTTCAATAATTAACGTCCTCACAGACATTGAATGATTGATTCGCTAATAGAACTCTACGTTTTTGGACAATTTTTGTTGACAAACAAAACTGACATCTTGCAGACAGTCAAGGTCTTAATTTAAATTTTATAGTAAACAGAGAGTGTTATCTGGAATTACCCGGCAGATTAATTATGGACTTTTGTTTTGGTATCAGTTTATCCATGCTGTAATTTTATTGAATATTTATTAAGAACATATTATCGACTTTTATTATATTTATCAGCCTCTTCGACAAAATGATTGAGAAAAGGGAGGAAGGTAGGATTTAAAGAGCCGCACTATGACCTGCAAAAATGCGTGGACACTCGTCGGTATTAACTGATAAATAGACAGAATCCAACCACCTTTACGAAGGGTTCATTCTATTAAAAGTTCTAAGCTATTTCAACAATAAACTAGGAGGTGGCTTAAATAAATATCCACGCTATTCTTTTACTGATGTTTAAAATTGTGATAGACTCTTAAAAATTCATTATGTTAGCGGTATACATCTGCTGAAATGGCTGACCCATGTTTATGATTGCACATTAAAATACGAAATAACAGCAGGGTTGATATACACCCTACTAAAGCCTGAATGGCACAGCAGGTGAATTTAAACAAAACGCAATCTGCCTGTCAGTGCGCTTTAAAATAGATATATGCAATTAAATTCTGTTTTCAACTTAGAAAAATATCTTAGAAACGTATGGAATAATTCGGATTGCTTTTGGATTATCTTGCATGAATTGAGAACTTCCCATGAATCGAGAGTCAGTGTTTTAGTAGCATTTCAGTTTCAATTAAGGGGGGAAGTCCGGGAAGGGTAAGAAGCAAGAACACCAGAGGTGATCGGCGAAATAAATAGTACATCTAAAAAGACAATCGTGTTTCTATAGATGCAATAATTGCACAGTTTGATGTCAGTGTAGGGACTATAAATAAATTTACTCGCGACCAACTAAAAATGAGGATCGGTACGGTGTTTGTCCCAAGATACTCCAAGCTTTGCCACAGACTATTTGACCGAGTACGGCATCAAGACAGTTCACCACTCTGCAGTATAGATCTTGCCCTATGCGTCTTTTAGCTGTTACTTAATTTCAAGTAAATCTTAGCGGCTATCGTTATGACACAATTAAAGAGATAGAAAGAGGTTGTGACGGGGTCGATTAAAACGCTTACGAAAGAGGTTTCCTTGGGGTCTTCCAGAAATTGTTGGAACGATACTACAAGGTATTGAAGCCGGTGCAGATTACTTCCAAGGGCATTAGACTTTCAAGTGTGCACTATCAATAATAAAAAAAAGTCTGAAAACTTATCGAAAGCATCTCGTACACTCTGTTTGCTTTGACCCCGACTAAAATAATAATATACATCCATATTTACTTTTGAGAGTTCATATGGTACTCTGCTGAATACAATAATCTTGATGAAATATTGCGGGACGAACGTCGTCGAAACTATCTTAGTGTTACAACACACCTTCAGTTTTTCCACTCAACATATTGTATTAACTTTTTGTTGTGTGAAGTTGATGTTTATCTGCAATTATAGACTGGGACATCACAATACAATTACTGTTATGTTAATAGTAATATGAACAGATACTGATGACTAAACTTGTAATAATTTCATAAGCCTGGTATCCTAGTATATAATTATCGGCTATAAATGTTAAATACGATTCCACTGTTATAGGTATTTGAAGGTGTGTGGTTCAAACTGGATAAAACATATACTTCACGTTCAGTAATGTATACAGAGAGAGAGAGAGAGCCAGAAAGAGAGAGAGTGACTTGTATGTAATATACTGAGTTCGTGAAATCAAGTCAATTTTCATATACCAATAACTTTTAAGCCAAAAAGAGTTGACTTAAAGTGTAAGCTACAAAAATATCATATTTCCTCATTGAGCATTAATATACTGTGTAAGCAAAATTAAGACTTCAAAAAAGGAGTTGATAGCAACAAAAAGTGTATTTCATTTTACGTTACAATTGTTTCCATGTCCGTTACATGTTTCCATGTCCAGCCGAAAATTTGAAACACTATATCGTTTGAAAATTTTCAACAACTAGCATGTCTTCATATTTTATGAATAGAACACATTTGACAATAGATCATTTTTGAAGAGAAAAAAAATAAAGAAAAAGGGCCAATTCCCTTAACGGAAAAAGCATGTGAGAAACATTTACCTTTGCGGTAAATACGGAAAAACCCATTCAAATAATAATATATCAACTAATTTTCGTATCCTTATTTAAGAACAGAGTTATGAGAAGTTTCCACAGAAAACCCTTAGCTATTTAAAACTTGGTTTTTATATATCCCATTCGTTGAGTTCGTAAATTAGATTCCGCTGTTTATTTATTTCCCATGATTAATTTTTATTTCTCTATTTATAATATGGCCGTAACAACTTTGCATAAACATTACGGTTAATTTTAGATCGTATTAGTGGCAAGTACTGTTTACAGATTATCGTTGTTTTTGTACCTATATTTAAGACCATTTTACGTTTAATGTTTAATTGAATATGAGCATAAAGAAAATCATTGTATTATATATATATATATATATATATATATATATATATATATATATATATATATATATATATCTTCGTACAACATTTAGAGTAGGGGATTCTAATCTATTTGATATTTTGTAATCTTTTAAAATTCATTCTCATTTAATATGTTTTCATATCATTACTAAAAACAATTGCGAAGGGAGATACTACTATTATGTTGTTAATTCCTAATAGTAAATTCTGTTGGAAAAGTGGTCGATGTTATTTCCTATAACAGCTAAAGGAAGATCATTCAGGCCATTATAGGTTTTCTGTCTATTGATTACTATGATTCAATAATTAATTTAATCAGACAGATCTAGAACGTGCAACGATAGCTTATTTAACATATCAAATATATAAATTGTGGTTTTTATCTTTTTATGTTTTAATGTAAAAATATTGTTTTTTACCCATGCGTTTAACCCACATCTGTTATTAATTATTTATGCTGCTCATGTCTTCAATGTCAGACTTTTAATTCGTGTGTTGTATTCTTGTGTATTAAAATAAAATTGTATACACCATCTAATTATTATTCTGAGAGAAAAAAACAATGGCTAAAATGTGTTTCCCGCCGATGAGAAGATGTCTACTCCTGCATCTATGGGTAAAACCCTTTAGTACAAGGAGTAACACCTTTAGAACAAGGAGTAAATAAATAAACCAGCATGGATTCTACAAACTTAAGGTGTTAGAAGACAAAATCAATTAAATTAATTTTCAGTCCCCAAATGGCTAATTTAATTTTTAATAATAACTATTTTATTGTTAAATTGTTTTATTGATTTGAAGAGGGAATCACTTATTTCACCATCAATACAGCTACAACTAAATACAAAAAAATATTCACCATCATGGAAAAATTTCATTCTTAGATGAGCTTTACACATTATTTATATTTCTTACCCGGTTTAGAATAATAGAAAGCATTTGTGCATGTTAGATTTGGATTCATTCAGATTATAACATTCCCAGCCATTTACCACTACATAAAATTTAACCCTAGCATCCGACGATCATCATTGGTGTAAAAAATTATACTTCATTTACATTTAAGGCGTGATAGCAGAAATCTATTCTGTGAAGACATCCGTGTATGGCATCTAGTCTTTTATTCAAAATTTCCTCTTTAGAATTCACTAAGTAGAAGGCTTTTAATCAACATAGATTGCACCTATTTTGTTTCCCGGGGCTGTAATTCATCCACCTGTCCACTTCTGACCATTTTAATTCAAAATCTTCATTATTTCAATTAAGTTCCATAACCCAATCACCTAACGCAGTTGTATTCCTCTTTTTGTTTTTATTTTTAATGCTGATTCTTGTACCCACCCTCGTGCAATCGTTAACGCCATCCCTATTGGTTTCTAACACATGTTCCTTTTTAAAGGATACTACGTGGTTTCTATATCTCTCCTTAAACACTGTTCCCGTGTCTCTCAGATATGTCTTCTTAGTGTTGTTGGTTTTTATTTCGCATTTATACATTATTTCCGAGGTTAGACATTTCCCACCCAACGAGCAATTACCAGGTGTTCTGCAATCTTATTTTTCTATTGTTGGAGTTGATTAAAGTGTTAGTTACGTTGCTGGACGTTGAGAAAGATAATTTTACAGAGCTTCTATTTATTATTTTGCTTACTTTTTTATCCGGGGGGAAGTTTTAATCTATTATTCTATAGACTTCCCTAGGTATATTATTTTTTATATGCTCGCTGAATGGTGGATTGAACCATACCTGTCTCTTGCGTCTATTTCTCTTATTTGTGGTACCACACTCATTCTTACCTGTTCTGCTGTTATTATTACTCGGCCGTTTCAATTCTTTTTATCATTTCCGGCGTTTTCTTTATAGATATGTGTTTTTTTTATTCTAGCTCTCATTGCCATGTTATACGATACTGTGCAGTTAGACTTGTTGTTCTTACTATTATCGGTCCTATTATATTAATTTTTTTTCGTGGTATCCCGATCTCCTAAGGGCATCATTGTAGTATTCCTTGTTTTTTTGTGTGTTTTTTTTTCAAAAAAACTTTCATTCTTAGAAAGTTCTGCAACTCTTTTTTTGAAATGTTGGGGATCAGCGCCTTCTCCATGCATTTCGAATGGTTCGATCGGTAATCTATGTAGAATGTTTTCTGGTTAGATTTGTGATAAGGTTCGTATGTGTTATCGTTTAAGTTGAGGGTATCATCTAGAAAGTTAACTAACTTGTAATGACTGTCCATTGTTATCTCTAATCCAAATTCTTTATAAAAACATCTGATGTTTTTCTTGATTTTTCCGTAATACGATCGCTAGAATTAACTACAAAATGTGTGTCCTCCCTGCACAGTCCCCCATTTAAATCTGGGATTATCTTAAGTTAAGTCATGTTATGTTAAGTCAGTTCCACCTTCTACTAGTTTAAGTGTTTTCTTAAATAGTGCAGGGGAAATAGAGGGGTAGTACGTATCTATGTCGAACATGATAAATTAGATTTTTTGTTTTTTCGGGAACCTATCAAACTACTTGATTACTTCACCTGAAGAAAGCCAGAAGCTGTGCTTAATTTTGAATTTTAAGGTTGGCATGATTCTGTCTAGTATTGTTTTACCGATATTACCTATGTCGGATGCGTATGGGAGTATAAGTCTAATAATGGGTTTATTAGTGAAGTCCGGTTTATGGGCTTTCAATAGAAACCGAGGTGTAAGTGGGGTGTAAACCTCTAATATATCATGAATGTTCATTTTCTCACAAATTTTAATGCTGCCAGATTGATTCTAAATAGGCCCCCTTCAGTTTCTTTCTTGTATTTATTATTAAGTTCAGTTAGAATGAGATTGTTGTATGTTCGAAAATTCATACTGTAAATCTTCATAGTTTTATCTGCTGGGAGCATGAGGTTAGGGTTGTACATTAATTTTATAGTATTTTTAGTGTTTTTATTAGGGTTTAAATACTCATGCTTTTTTTTTTTACTTTTAACCGCTTCACCACATTTATCAAGTCCAGCTCCAAACGTTCCAGGGATTGTAACTGCGGTGGGCATTTTCTAGTGTTCATCTGGTAGAGTTTGCAGTAGTTCACGCTGTCTTCCTCCGAAGGGTTTCCATTCATACCTTTATCCACGGGGGCGGTGATGTTATTATCCTCAGTATTTTTAATAGTGTGGTGATATACCTTCCATCTGATTCTTTTAGTGAAATCCTTTACAGCCTGGATCATGTTCATTGTGTATTGCTTGTGTATTGGAATTGCTATGTTCTTTGGTGAGAAAGTGATTTCCTCTTTTGAGAACATATTGTATATATTGGTGTATTTTTTCAGCTAACAATAAGAAGCAGGATAGACTTGTATGTAATATACTGAGTTAGTGTAATCCAGTAAATTTTCATATACCAATAAGTTTTAAGCCAAAAAGAGTTGACTTAAAGAGTAAGCTACAAAATTATCACATTGCATAATTGAGCATTAATATACTGTGTAAGCAAAATCAAGATTTCAATAAATGTGTTGATGGCAACACAAATTGTATTTCATTTTACGTTACAATTGTTTCCATATCCAGTCGACAATTTTAAACATTATATCGTTTGAAAATTTTCAAAAACCAGCATTTCCTCAGATTTTATGAATAAAAACACTTTTGAAAATAGAGCATTTTAAGAGACAGAAAAATAAAGAAAACAGATAAATTGCCTTAACGGAAGAAGCATGTGAGAAACTAAATGAAAAAAGAATATTGATAGATTTCAATAAGTCGTTCTGTTTATTATAATTGATTATTTTTTTAAATAAATAATTACAGTTACTGAATTATAAGTAGTTGACCATACTTATAGATACATGTGCACTGAACAAATATCATAATACATATTATAGTGAAATCAAATTTTGATATATCTGCTTTTTTTACATCGTTCATCTCTTTATTACGTTTAAGTTATTTTAAACCTCATGTTTAATTATAATTTCGAAATAATAACGGTAATATTTCAGCGTCCCAACTGCTCTTTTTTCGCGTTTAAATTATCCAAAAAAACAATTGTTAATAGTGTCTGCTTTTTTTACAACCTTCATTTCTGTATTACTTTTAAGTTATTTTACACTTCATTCAATAATTTCGTAATAATAACGTTAATATTTTAGTCCGCATGTCGTAAACCGGAAAGTGGGTTACATACATCGTTACAAGGTCATTTGAGTTATGTATATATATATATATATATATATATATATATATATATATATATATATATATATATATATACACATGACTATATGTATAACAAGCATTTCAGCCCGGCGTTGCCCGGGTGATTTGATGTGTGTGTTGAGCAAAGAAAAAGTCTTAGTAGGAAGGCAGGCTTGAATCCGTACCCCTAAGGTGGAAACAAACGGGGAAAACCGAAGTATTTTCTGTTACAACAACCGCCAAACTTGAATGACGTATGTTTTAATTAAAGCGAGACAATCGGAAGGAGAGAATGACTTAAAAAATATGGCGAAAAAGCCCCCCCCCCGTAGAAAAGTGCCCATTGAAGGTTAAGATATTTATATTTTTAGCCAAGTTTTCGATATTTGTCGTCTGAAAGTGAAAATTCAAAACGATACTGATCTTGTAAACTTCAGTCGCTTCTGTCGAAAGTGTTAGGCAGGCATGCAAACATACATACATAATACATTTATATATTGGTAACTAAAAATTTTCGAGCCAAGCTGATTAAAAAGCTTGCCATATCTCTGAACACCCTTTATATAAATGTTCAAATGTTTAGACCAGAGTAATTTGGTAGAGACGGCAGACGTCACATTTTTTTGTTAATTTTAACTCCTACTGTGACCCCTTAAAGTTTATTGTTTTGCGCTCAAATAAAGTTATTTAGTTAGGTCCATGTCCAAGGAATCTATATTTAAAATTTCAAATATTTATACAGAAAAAGTGTCGGAGGAGTTTGGTAGAGTACTAAAAGGGCAAATCCTTGAACTTTCACCCCTATAACGGCCAAAATCGGAATACGAAGATCTATCCAAATCTCCATACCTTTTATATCAAATTCGAGTCTGTAGACTTAAAATTGACAGCGTAGGGACATGTACACAGACACACAGACACACATACACACACGTTCACTTATATATATATATATATATATATATATATATATGTGTGTGTGTGTATAATTATAGTATTAAAGTTAAGTTAAAATCTGTAGTGACATTTTATTTAAATAAATAGAGTGGTAAAATGTTTATTCTCAGAATATAATACAGTATATGCATATAATGTTAATGTAAAGGTAAACGTGAGCGTCTAAACTATTACTACACCTGAATTGTTCGTTTCTAACTTAGGTAAATTTAAAACAATATCCTCTGTGTATTTCTGTATTGCCAATTCGATTTGATTTTATCCTTGGCAGATCCAGATACTAGCGTCCAAGTTGATAAAAACTGAACGAATTCAATATGGCGTAATGGAAAACTATAAAGTTAACTGCAGCCTCTCTTCCAATTTTCGGATTTTTACCATATCAAATCACATTTTAATGTCGTTTGACAAATTGATTGTTGCTATTTCTTCTGATGAGTTAAGGGCATAATAGATTCACTAATTGATATAAAAATTAAGTGATTGATTTTGCGCTACGAAACAGATACTATCAAGAATTGTAGAAATCAACTGATTTAAAAGAATAAATTCTAAGATGGTGAAGATCATGACTTTTCGAATATAATTTTTGTTTCATTTTATATATATATATATATATATATATATACAATCTCAACACTGCAGTTTTTTCACGTATTAAATTGAAACGTGCTAACAATGTCTGTTGAAGTAGAAATAAAAACACAAGTTTACGTGCATAATTGCATATATATATATGTATATATATATATATACATGCATATACATATGTGTGTATACATAATTATTAAGCAACTTAACATCATCTCGTTCAACTCATCTCTGACATCCTTGCCGTCCAAGGAGAAAACACGTTAACAATCAAGATGACAACATATAATTTAACACAGGAAATGAAGAGTCACTCTACAAAAGGAAGATTCTCGGAATTACTCGTTTCTGAAACGTGAACCGCTGTTTCCTGTTAAACGTCAGGATCGGTTCGACGTTTGAGGCAGACACGTACCACGGCTTGATTCGCAAAATGCACTGACTTAGTGGTTGTCTTATATAATTAAAATAACCGTCTTTGTCACGGAGACCGTGCTATATTTAACGTCATATGTCAGTTGAAAGTAGTGGAATTCATTATAAGACATGTAACGCATACATACAGCATTTTGCAGGTTCAATTTTTATTCTATAGACAGAGAACCAATAAAAGTTCACTTAGTTTTCTAATGATGAATCTGTTTGATATCACCTATGCTTTACTATAACCTTACTAAATGTCTGAGTTTGGTTATTATAAATTGTTTGTAAATTAAAGTCATTTTTATATGAACAAATATTCAAATAAAGAAGCCACTGTATGTGGTTGCTTTGAAACGTATGCCTGTCTTAATAATCGAAAATAGAAAATTGCCCAATATAAACTCTGTAATTTATAGATAATACAGTCAATATAATAACACTCAATATAATAACGCTCAATATAATATACACCGATAGGTGTAATCAATATTGACTTATATGCATCTTATAGTTACGCATGAGATACTATGGTAATATATTAATCTCACAGCATGTTTTGTATATGCTTTCTGAAATGTACACTATTCAATATATTAAATGAAAATTATATTCATATAATATAATAGCACATATGATATTTTTTATTTAATGACAGTGATTTAGTTTTATTATGAAATTCCGTACGAAAATTCCATTCATCACGGGTTCTAGTGATGTGTAATTTGCGTAAATTATTTTATTTTCTCATCTGAGTTATAAAGCGTATTCTAATATTATTATATCTTTAAGCAGATCTTCATCGTCATAATGATACTCAATATTTTATGATATTTATTTCGAAAAAAAAACATTATAATGTTAAAATGATCATGTTAAATGTAATTTTCATTGTCTATTTTAATTTTGAATTAAAATCAGTTTGCAACAAAATTTCGAGAAAAGCATAAACATACGATATGCCTGCGCCTAAATATCAATAAGTATTACACAGATTTTCGAATTATGTTGAATTAAAATCTACTTATTAAAAGTTTTATGTGTAATCGCATAGAAATGTAAATAGTAATTCTCATTACAAGTAACAGGCTTATTAATATTAAAACCTAAGTTGCTACACATACTATGAATCAGTTTTTGTACTCTCGTAGCACCTCATTGAAAATGCTTTTTAAATAGTTTCAGAATAAATATTTACAAAATGAATAGAACAGTTTGCCTGAAAATAAACAGACACTTGTTTTTTTTTCTTTACAATGTTAGTGTTCTATGTTCAGTTTTAAAGGGTAAACCCCAACGCGCATTACCGTTGTTTATTTTATGTCGGCTATTATTATTCATCTAAATTTTCTGAGCTTCTAATTCATATCTTCCCATAACTAGAAATCAAAAGGTTGCGACCTCTATCTTCCCTTATTATTTTTATTTTGATAGACATCGTTCCGGCTTAGACACTATTTCTTAAAATTGAATTAAACCTTAATAAAGAAAACATAGTCTTTTCTTTTATATAACATCATCAACAACAAGTGTAACCAACTGCGTTATATGGGCATATATATATATATATATATATATATATATATATATATATATATATATGTATATATGTATATATATGCATATATACATATATATAAATATATATATATATATATATACTTCATTTCATTTGCGATGTGTATAAGTGAATATATAAATCTGTGAACCATGTATGAATGTGCTTCATTCCAAACTACACTTGTAGAAAGTTTGGAATTTATTTGGAATAAAATATATCTATCGTTGCTGCTGTTTAAACGGGTCTGATTTTTTGTGGTAGTTAATCAAAAGTGTGAGTGTTTAACAAAATAAATCTCGAAAGAAAAAAATACATACAAATGTATTCATGATTATGAATGGGGTTCTTAAAAATTGTAAACTATATTCTTTAGGATGGCTACTGAAATGCTGCATGATTTGCTCAGGTATTAATGCTACATTCTCATGAATATTAAAAAGAACAACCATTTAAATATTTATTTAAAATATGTCTAATGTTTTTGGATGGCTGGCATGTATATTATGAATTAGTTAAAATGTTAAAGCAATATATTACATATTTTTTCAACCTCTATTGGACATCTCTCACAGTTAGCAACAGTGTAACCAGCATAAACTTGTACTTTGTTCTGGAGCTTGTCGTTGGTGTAATATAGGAGCGTAGCAATAAAAGTAAAATAGCAATGGTTCGGTTTTTAAAAGTCGACCACAAACTCATAAGAAAGAACTCGATTAATTTTCAGACATTGCATAATGGTAATTGAAACCCAGGACATCTCACACATAGTTAAGCAATAATTTAAGTCACAGAAAGATGTTTCCACCTATGTCCAGTAGCAGTCACAACTAAGGGATACAATTTCCAAACCTAACATCTGTAAGAAATAACAATTGTGAATAGCTGAAATTTTGAAAACTGGTAGACGTTATCATCCATAATTACATACTAAAGTTTTAATCCTTTCAAAGGATAGAAAAATAATTACAATACTTATTTATTTATTTATTTTCAAAATACGAACGTCAAAAATTAAAGGAAAAAAAATGAGAAAAGCAATGTTAATATTTTGCTATATTCAAATTTGTTGATTTCAATTAAAGAATAATTCTTACTTAGTCATTTGAAACGTTTCCTCAGCCTGCACGGTGGTGAAACACTAAAAGCTTGATTACTTTGTGAGACAAGTTATTATGAAGCTATACAAGGAAACACTCACCATTAGAGAGATTTCAGAGAACGAGAAACATTCCAAGAGTGTTGTAGGCAGCGTTGTTCATTCCCACAATAGTGCTGGCAAAATAGTTAGTTCTTATAAAACCGCCAGATCCCGCAAAACCTCGGCGAGAGAAGATCGAATAATGCAGCGTATGCCATTAAACGATCGTTTTACGTCTTGCACAGAAATTTTAAGGCTTATGAATAGTAACTAATGTGTTTATCTCTCACGAGATACAGTTTCTATAAGACTGCAGGAAATAGAGCTGTTTAATCGAAGAAAACACTTGTTAGTTAGAAGAATGAGAAGAGGAGATTAGGGTTTGCAAACAGGCATGCGATTTATACATGTGAAAATTGGGCAAATTATTTTCCAGTTATGAAAGCAAGTTTAATTTTTTGAAAATGAGGGGAAAATATAATATAAAGAATCATATTCGTGAAAGATAAAGTGCAAAGTGTACTAAATAAACGGTAAAGTTAGAGCGCAAAAGCGCAATGGTATTACAAATGTTTTTTAGCCAAGGTATAACGCCTCTTGTCTCGTTAGAAACTCGCGTAAACACAAAGATCTATAAAAAAACATTGTTCAAGATCATGCGCCAATCATACAGCATTCAGGTTTTGATAGGTCTACTTTTATGCTAGATAATGCCCCATGTAACAAGGCAAAGACGGTAATGGGTTATCTTAGCGAGCAAGATTTCGAAATTATGGATTTGCCACCACAAAGTTCTGAGTAAAATCCAATAGAACATTTTTAGAGACTTTAGGAATGATAGTTATGGAGAGAAATCCCACTAACACGTGGGTGAAATTTCAAGAGGAATGGCCTAAAATTAGTATCAACGATTGTCATGAACTGATACGTTATTGTAGTTGATGTGCAGCTGTCATTGAGAGCAAGGCCTATTTAGTAATTTTTTTCTCCATGGAGGTCACCAATTATCAAGGCCTAGAAACCACTTGGTGATAAGGGTTATTGCGCATACAGTAATCAATGGGATTGTATCGTAGTAATCGTTAGTATTGGAGATTTGATAAAGTGTATTACTTAATGGGGCGATTCATCAGGACTTTCTTTATGTTGGACTTGATATACAAGTTGTAGTCAGGTGGGAAACAAGTAAACGGAAGAGTGTTCCACAGGCGTGTATTTATAAGAAATACGCCTTTTTCATGGAATCTACATTTTGATTTAAGCACAGATAAAGAGTGGGGAAAATTACTGACAGAGGTTTCAGCTAGACAGGTGTTTTGCGTGAAAGATTGGCGAGGGGGGCAAAGATTGAAGCTCGGAAGAGTACTTTCCATGGAAAAACGATAAAACAAAGACAGGTTCGCAACGTCTCTCCTGTGGGAAAGAGGTTGCAGGGAAGAGAAAAGGGAATCCCCCACTAAGGCACGAAGTCTCTGTTGTGCTCTGTTTTTAGCAACTTCAGTCCAGATGTGGCAGCACTACTCCATCCTTGGACGTACCTGGCTTTTATACAGATAGAGAATTGCATCAGTAGTGAAATATATTCTGGAGCAGTAGAAGGATCCCATATTTTTCCAGCGACCTGGGCAACATACTTGATGCACGCGCTCCATTTAAGATCAGGGATAAAGGTCAAACCAAGAAGCTTGTCAAAACATGGAACCTTTCCAAAATGAGAGCCATCCGTTGCAATTGATGTCGTTAATGATGTAATTATAGGAGCTTTGTTTTAGATGCATTAAACATAACCAGCCACCTCTTCCCCCACTGCATCACGTGCTCAAGATCAGACGAGAGAGAATTAGAGGGGGTTTTGTCATTTACGGCCTTAGGTGTTCTGCCATAGATTGTCGTGTCATCAGCATAGATGTCAACGAATCATTTAAGTATGTGTTTTGGGAGATCACTTCTGTAGTTCAGGAAGAGAGTTTGGTCCAGCATGACCCCCCGAGGGACTCCAGCATTAATACTCTGGGTCTCTGATTTCTGCCCATTAATCACTACTCTTATGAGCCTATCAGAGAGAACTGATTTAATAATTGAGAAAATATTTCCGGTTATACCGTAGCTGGAAATATTTTTAAGTAGACCCGTATGCAATACCTTGTCGAAGGCCTTGTATATGTCGAGAGCAATTTCCCTAGAAAAGAAGCCTTCGTCGACAGGTATTTTACATATAGTTTATGTTTCTTTTTTTTTTTTTTGCTGTTTACATTGTTTTTCTTTATTTTCATTCCGTGCGTTTCTCTTTTGAAAATAAATAAATAATCGTTATAATTCTTTTTTCCATCCTTTGCAAATAGTTCAAACTATAGTATGTTATTAGGGATGATAACGACTACCAGCTGGTAAAATTTCAGCTTTTCACCGTTGTTATTTCTAACAATTATTATGTTTTAAAATGTTTGGAGTGCTACTGTATGTTCCATCTCAGCATGCGTTTGATTGTTTCTTTATTTGGAAATTTTTAATTGAAATCTTTTTTCGAATTTGTAATATAGAATTATTTTTAGGCCCCCAAAAATAATGATGAAAGTCGGTCGAAACTAGTTCAGGAAGTGTGATGTTATACTCAATTAAAAGGCAGTTTTCGTAATAAATGTATACAAAAATAACACACTCCAATTTTTATTTTAAATACATATTAACACTTATTTGCAATGTATTTTTAAATATTTTTATTTGCTCGTTCATAGAATTGTTACTAAAGAATAAGTGGAGTTCGAATTTGAGATGAAAGCGATTAAATAATGTAAGCGACCGACATGCTGTGGTGGATTAAATCATTATTTTGATGGAGGTAAACATAGCAGAGAGTAGGTTAAAGAAGGAAATACTTTTTTTTTCAGTAATACGGCTTAAAGTTTGTTGTATCTTTTGTAATTCTTATCCAGTTTACATCATACATACCACATTGATCTCTTCTGACTTCGACAATAACAAATGCAGCTTTTTCAGATTCGTCATGTTCGTTTTCGTGAATGTTGCAATGTGGATTAACCTAATTTTTAAAGGAGGGATTAACATTAAGAGTGGTCTTTCCGTTCTCCAACATCGTATTTGAGAACTTCAGTGAGGGGGGCTTTATTCTTGAAGTTACTAACTTTGTCTTTGCTTGTGAAGGTTTTCCATATTTCAAATACTCTGTGTACCTAGAAAAAAGACGTGAAAACTGTACGTAGGCTTGAATGCCAGACTCCCAAAGAGACCCATGCAATATATTATTAAATCATTACTATTTAGCAACATTGTTTGCCTTAGGTAGAGCGTGCGTAGCATCAGATCTTAAGATTCTGTCATGATCTAGTAAAGGCATTTGCCAGCGAGTAGAAACATCTGTTATTACTTTTAATTCCATATATTCCTGAGAGCAACTTTCAATTTGAAGCATAGTTTGGAAGTGGCTTTATATATAAAAAGGGATTACATTTAAGCACTCTATTAAGCAAATTATACATTGCGTGTGATATAAACATATTTATAATATGTATTGCGATTAAATTGATATTAGTCGAAAATCGTCAGAGTGCACTGGCAAATCGGTTTCTACATTTGATTGATTGATAAAAACAATCGAAAATCTAATAGGTTGTGTTCAATAACTAATAACACAGTAATGTACTGCTGACTAAATGCTTGTAAATTTTGTCATTTGAAACATTGTTTACATTATCGATAATATACTGCCGTGCTGAACAAGCGGTGTGCTTGTCAGATAAGATAAGTGCGGCATTACAAGTTTGCACACCTTGAATCGAGTCTCACTTGCATTTTATTCCTAAAAGCGTAAAATAACAGACGTTGGTGATTTTTCATACAGAGAACACTACCTAAAAGCTTCCGATATTTGTGACTGTGTTCTGTGAACAAATCCGACGTATATTTAACCAGGTCTCTATCGAACCTGCAATTGTTTATGACATTTGAGATAACTTAATAAGGCCACGACATTTGTCGTGGAAAACGAACGCTTTGGGTATATTAAGCAAATATTGGATAGATTTAATCGTAGAAATGCAGTTAGTATTCCTTGCAATGAAAAACTTTACAACGAATAATGGCATCCTAATTCGAATTGAGAGAAATCGTTAAGAAGCTGGTTTTATATGGATTCCTAGAGCTCTATTTCATTACGTTTTTCCCCATTCAATCTATCTACATATATTAACGGGATGTATACTTAAGATTTAACCTTTTGGTATGAGCAATGTGTGTGTAAGAATATGTGTATATCTAATATATACGAGTATATAAATATATATATATATATGCGTTTATTACTTATATCATAGTTATCTTGTTTACCCACACATTCACACGCATATATATATATATATATATATATATATATATATATGTATATATATATATATATACATATCGGTATATATATATACATATATATACATATACATATATATATATATATATATATATATATACATATTATCGAATTTTTAATAAAACAAATGGTTGAAACCATTGCCAAAATGGAAAGATGACGGGAAAAAATGAAATCTGCTTCATTCGAAACCTTAACCCTTATCTAATATTTTTTTTTTACAAAACAAACATTTTCATCTGGTCAAAATGATGATGCCACTGCTAATTTATCTAACAAAAAGCAATTATAAATTACTAAAAAGGGTATCAGTATTTAGTATAGCCTTCATTATTACGAATTACTTAAAATATTCTCTTCGACATGCTTGCGACTTAGTTTTTTATCAGTTGCGAAGCAACTTTATCCCATGTACTGAAAACTGAATCAGAAACTTCCTTTATCCAATCATACTGCGTTCCATCCTTGAACACGTCTTTTGTCGTACATCCCCAAAGATTTTCAATGGGATTGAGGTCCGGGGCACATGCTGGATGATCTAACAATTCTATATTATTTGAAGAAAAGTATTCACATGCTTTTCGAGAAGTGTGTATCGTAGCATTGTCTTGCTGGAAAATTCAATTTCCTCCGCACAGACCTGTACCTTCAGTCCTGATCGAAGCATTTTCAAGCATTGAAATGCACTTCAATGATGTTTGCCAGCCTTTCACTACTTGCAACTTTAGGTTCCCAGCTGACAAGAAAGCACCCCGGATAATTAAAGACCCTACTCCACTATGCCGAGTTGAAAAAGTGTCTTTGGGCAAATTTTTATCATGCCAATTGTGTTGAAATCTATCTGGACTATATAGATTAAACTTTTTCTCATCGCAGAAAATTACATTTTTCCACTTCTCTCCATATTTAAGTCGGTTAGATTTGTGCTGTTCAAGAAGACGTTGTAAACCCTTCATTTTCTAGATGCCTTCTAATGGTTTTAGGACTACATTCTGCTGCTGTTTGGCTTTTCAATCGTCTTCAGCTCATACTAGATTTTTTAAACTTCTGGTACGGCGATCCAGTGATGAGTTTATTTTTTTGGTCGACCTGGACTCTTTTTGTGCCCATATTTATCTGGATTTCTTTCAAAAATTGTGGTGACCGTTTTGTTACGATTCACTTCGTTTACAATGGATCTATGGGAGAGTGCGCCCCTATTAAGCTCAAAGATCCTTCCTCACTTATACTCTGTTTATGCTTCCCATTTTGCGAATTATAATTTAGTAAGATGTTTTTGTCTACTAACAAGTTGCTTTTAGTAAAATAGAAAACCTTTCGTATTCATTTTTTTCAAAACTAGCCGATTTTACTAAAGTAGTGTTTTCATTTTCACCAGGTGAAAATGCTTGTTCTCTAAAAAAATAATAAGCCTCTTCAACCACTGACATTCATGGCAAGTAATTCCCTACCGTAGCATTCTTCTTTCGACCTCCTAGACTTAATATACGCAGGACATGTGGACTGAAATAAATACATTGAGGACATTGCGAAGTCTACTACAAGGAAGTGTCCTTTATATCTATAAGGCCAACATTCGTCCCTGTATAGAGTATTGTTGCCACACCAAGGCTGGTGCATCTACCGCCATTCTCCCGAGAGATAGAATCCAAGTAGGGACTCAAATCAAACAGGGCAAATTTGTAAAGTCCCACTGCCGCAATTATTTTAATGGAATGTGCTCTGATGACCACATTGTACTTGCGTCACCTCGGCGTCTATATCCCCGACAAACCTGGTTAGCAACAAAATAATTCGACTCCACTGTATAATTCCATAATTCTTTCTACTCATGAATATATAAATATATATATATATATATATATTATTATTATTATTATTATTATTATTATTATTATTATTCAATAAAAGTTATGCATTGAGGTTTATGTTAGACACAGTTCAACCCTTGTCTTTAATATTAAACAAAACAAGCATTTACTGTGCTATTCAAAGCTTGAGGATTCTTCAGTTTTTATTAATTACCATTTCTACTAAATATTTGCTCCTACCCGGTCGAGCACTATACCCTAAAAAAACTAGAACTATTACCCAACGCTATGGAAAAGGTGAACTTCAACTTGTCTCTCAAAAACATACCAACGACAAGCAAAACAAACTACCTGTTAAACCGCACCTTTAGAATGGAAAAACTAATCTGAAGGATGCGACGGAAAGCATATTTCTTTCTATTGGGAAAAGACGAAGGGAACAACCACAAGGATTACCACTGATTTACCAATAAAGATACACCCCCAATTATCGACCTATCCACAACTTTGAAACAGATCTCACGGAAGTTACCAACAAAGTATCCTTACACCACAGAAAAAAAACATTCCAACACCACCTAGACAAAATAGTCAAAACATTAACTCCTCCAAGTTACTGTATATCAAAGCTGACAAGACGCATTACTTCTACAAAATCCAAAAACAAAAATACCTAAAACTGCTTAAAGAAAACATCATCACCAACTATAAAACATCGGATATAGATCTAATCAAAGACATCAATTTAGATAGCAAAAAACTAACCGACACACTTAACATCAGCAACAGAGTCGGAAAACTAGCGAACAAAGAAGCCTACAAAATGCTTAAGGACCATACACCCAACTTCGAGGAAAAACCTCAAACCAGGCTCATAAACCCCACTAAGCCCGAAATAGAAACAATTAGCAAAAAAATACTGGAAAGAATTAACTTACAAATTAAAACCAAATACGAACTAAACCAGTGGATAAATACTAATGATACCATAAAATGGTTCAACAACATCAAAAATAAAAAGAAGGGCGCCTTCATCCAGTTCGATATTGAAAGCTAATATCCTTCCATATCAATGGATCTGTTTGACGAAGCCTGAGAATTTGCCTCTCTACTCTCCGACCTACAACCATTCGAAATGGACCTTATAAAAAAGCCCAGTAAAACAGTCCTAATTAGCCCAGGAACCCAATGGACTAAGAAGAACCAATCTGGATCTTTCGACCTCTCAATGCGAGCGGCAGACTCAGCAGATCTAGTCGGTATTTTCATTCTATAAAACCTAACTTACATTATAAAAAACAAAAACATAGGACTATATAGAAACGATGGCCTCATAATAGCTGAAAACTCAAATGACCCCAAATGTGAAATAATTAAGAAAACCTTAACTAAAGAAATGAACAGAATAGGCCTAAAACTGGCATCAAACCCAACATAAGAACCGTCAACTTTCTCGATGTAATTCTCAACCTCTCAATCAACACATACGAACCCTACACCAAAAACAATACTTACCCACTCTATATACACCCACTATCAAACAACCCAAAACATATAATTAAACACATCCTCACATCTATCGAAAAAAGACTTAGCACCAACTCCTCAAAACTCGAATTTTTTAACAAACACAACCCCTTCGACGAAAATGCACTTGAGAGAGACTTAAGTGGTCGCCCAAACACTACCTTCAATTACATTAAATCTAATCCATCCAATACCACAAACAAGAGAAATAGAACTAGGATTATAATTGGGTTACCCCCCCTTCAATACAATGGTCAAAAAAAAAGCTTGTCACAAAATTCTTCCAACTAATAAACAACCACTTCCCACCCAGCCACGTACTACACAAAACCTTCAACAAAAACAAAATGAAGCTCAGCTACAGTTGTACGGACAACCTAGAACAAATAATCAAAAAACATAACAGAAAATACTTAACAAAGATGAAAATACAAACAACACCAAGAAGAACAAGTTCAACATCAACAACACATCGGAATTCCACTTAATCAACAATGCCTACGAACAGAAGTAGTATATAAAACCACAATCGCACCTAAAGAAAACTCAAACGACAAAAAATATTATATTGGCATACCCGGCACGTCATTTAAGGATAGATTCAGAGTACATAAATGCTCCTTCACAAACCCTAACCTCACTAATTACCCACTATCTACACCTAACCCCCAAAAAACTTACACCAACCATTAAATGGGAAATCCTTAGGAAATCTAGCACATATACACCTCTCTAAAACACCCCTTAGACAACACCACAATTAATCCACCAAATTATATATCCTATACAACCCCCCACCACAACTACCATGGCATACACTCAACCTAACCTCCTTAACCAATTCCCAGAAACACGGCACGCCACCTTACCCCCTCCCCTAAGAATCCCCCTAAATCCAAAAAAATAACACATACCGTAATCACCACCAACTCTAAACACCACATAACCTCATCCCACATAACCACCCAATAATCGGCATCAACTCCCCTCCCCCTAGCCAACCTCCTGCCCAACCCCAACACCCACTACATGCAACCTCCACGACTTAACATGGAAATTGTTTACATAAAATTATGTGGATTTACACCTGCCCAGGTAAGCACGCATGGAAATGTACAATAAACCGATGCCTCATGTGCATAGACGCATACCTTAGAGTAGTACACACTAATATAGCCTTCCGCCTAAACTGATCGATAATACCATACAAAAACAAATACACCAACTTAGAACAATAACTACAGCACTCAATCACCACATAAACCACCTCAAACTCCTCCCCCAAATCTATAAACATGGTTACCTAGGACCCCTATCCCGGGTATGTGGGCGTTTATTAATGCGTATGTAAGTATATGTGGATGAAAACTGTGTCCACATTTACGGCATGTCACGCTATACACCTGTATGTATATGCGTGCGCACATATCGGTGTTTGAGGGAGTGTGAGTATGAATCTTTGCAGATGTATATAACGAGAGCATATCTGTGTGCATATATGTATGCGTGTATGCATGCATATCTGTGTACAAGCATGCGTATGGGGACGTTAATCTGTAGATATGTATGCCATGGAGTACGCCGGCGCTCCCGTGTGCACCCACATCTACCCCCCCAAAAAAAACCACACATCCAAATGAAAACACTATGTATCTGATCAAATAAAAATTAAAATATTATGTATCTGACCCTGGGAATGAGTTTATGTTCATACCTATGTACAATCATGTCTACATCGAGCGAAGGTATTGCGCCTATGTACCCACATACGAACTTAGATTTAATTCTATGTAGACGAATGTCTATACCAATAACTGTCTGTATAACTGGGTGTGTATGTGTGTGTATACACGCACGTGTACGTCACCGTGTGCGTCCGTGTGTACATGGGGTGCCGATGTATATGTGCACGTACCTATGTATGCGTGTGTGGATGTGAGAGTATATGTGCCCGCTGCCTGCTTTCCACATACGTATGTGAGAGCGTGCAGCTGTGTATATGTGTCTGTGTATATGTGCCCGAGTATTGTTAACTGTGTGCGCGCATGCGCTTGCATATATGCGTGGGGAGGCAGGTATGGCTGAATCAATATGCGCACATGGGCCTGTGTATGCGCCTCCTTGGGGGTAGGAGCGTCGATGTTTGTATGTATCTGTGTATGAGCTCATCCATGGTTGCGCACGCGTACCCAATTTTAGCACCTTCAGGAAAATTTGACGTAAGCGGGATCGACGCGGGTGTTTACGCATGCATGCACACATATGTGCCTATATTTTCAAACCAGGGCGGAGATGTATGTGTACCTGTGAACGTTTCTTTATGTATATATGTGTGTACGTGCGCGTGTGTGTGCTCGCGTGCGTGGCCGCTAGCTAACCCCCTCCAAACAATTAACAACAAATAAAAACTGAATAAACCGAATCATAGCCCCCACCCCCGCCTCCGAATCTAAGCGAACACCCAACAGGTCAAGACATACTTATCAAGAAATCATCCCACCAACGAGACGCCAAAACTTTAACATTAAGACTCAAATTTTAAAGTACCCCCTCATCCTATCCCCCAAATATTCCCCTTCCCCCTCAATCTATCCCTATGCCCTCAGCCACACCAAAAATTAACTTCCCAGACCCTCACCCAGAAGTTCCTTAAACTTCAAAACTAAAAGATTACCGACATACCAAGCCCCCTTCCACTTCCCCCTTGTTCCCTTCTTCTTTTCTTCTCCGCTCTTCTCGCACCCATCTCGCGTTCACTCTTTCACTCTTACATCCCATAACAACGAACATTTCTGTAAAAGTCTGAGGAAGCTACAGACTGCCAAAAACGGCCGGGTAGCTGAAACAATAATGTAACTTAACAGAAAGATACGGTAATAAAAAATAAAATGTATATATATATATATATATATATATATATATATATATATATATATATATATATATATATAGCGAGATATACAGTGATGATCATATTTATTGGCACGGTAAAATAAAAGTTAAATTTTGTCTAATAAATTCTAAAAAAAGGGATTAAATTAAAGAAAATAACAAAGTATATTATGTATTTTTAACTGGCCTTTCCGATGCAGCAATCGGATTTTAGAAAAATTAAATAACAAAGGAACAACAAACATAATTGCAAAAACCCCTTGTTCAAAATTATTGGCACGGCTTTGTTTTTCTTTTAGTATCAGTATACTATCAATCAATTTCCGGTTTACGTGCTTTCTGAACTTTTTTATAGCCATATTATGCTTGTTTAACGCTAATTCAGTGAATAATTTTTTTCAGATAATTTTTAGATAGCGATTTATTTAAACTATTATAAGTGACTAAATTATAATTTTCAATCGCTATGGTTAAAACTAAGGAACACAGCGAAGACGTCAGGAAACTTGTTGTAGCATGCCATACCAATGGGGAGGGCTATGATAAGATTTCAAAGAAGCTAAACCTTCCCAAATCCACTGTTAGAGCCATAATAAACAAGTTCAAATCGCAAGGCCACGTTATGAGTTTAGAGGGTACAGGGAGAAAAAGGAGTCTTTCCACAAGAGATGAACGGAAAATTGTTCGACAAGTAAAACAAAACCCAAGGATCTCTGTTGGGGAGATTGTTGATGAACAGAGCACCTCTGGAGTGAATGTATCTCGACATACAGTTGGTAGAGTTTTGAAGAGAGCTGGTTTAAAAGCATGTCGTCCGAGAAAAACTCCCTTATTGAAGCCTATGCACCTGAAAGCAAGGCTAGCCTTTGCAAAACGTCATATTGATAAAGATGTTGCATTCTGGAAACGTGTTCTATGGACTGACGAAACGAAAATAGAGTTATTTGGCCATAATAAAGTGTCTTATATTTACAGAAAATCTGGCGAAGCTTTCCTGCCTAAGAACACCATACCCACAGTGAAGCACGGTGGAGGCAGTTTGATGTTTTGGGGATCCTTTGCTGCCTCTGGACCAGGGCGACTTGTTAAGGTCACAGGTAGCATAAAAATGGAAGATTATGTTAAAATATTGGATGAAAACCTGAAAGACTCTTCTAAAGAGCTCTCACTTGGTCGTCGTTGGTGGTTCATGCAAGATAATGACCCAAAGCATTCGGCTAAACTGACTAAGAAATGGCTTGAGGACAATCATATTAATGTTTTGGAGTGGCCATCACAAAGCCCATACCTTAATCCAATTGAAAATTTATGGAGAACATTAAAATTGAGGGTAATGCAAAGGAAGCCCAAGAATCTTATTCAATTGGAGGATTATTGTCAGGAAGAGTGGGCGAAAATTACTACTGAAGAGTTCAACAACTTGGTTGTAAACTATGAAAAGCGACTGAGGAAGGTAATCAAGGCCAAAGGCTATACAATTGATTATTAAATAAATCGTGCCAATAATTTTGAACAAGGGTTTTTTGCAATTATGTTTGTTGTTCCTTTGTTAATTATTTTTTCTAAAATCCGATTGCTGCATCGGAAAGGCCAGTTAAAAATACATAATATACTTTGTTATTTTCTTTAATTTAATCCCTTTTTTTAGAATTTATTAGAGAAAATTTAACTTTTGTTTTACCATGCCAATAAATATGATCATCACTGTATCTATACATTTTCTATGCATATATATATATATATATATATATATATATATATATATATATATATATATACATACATATAAAAATGATTTTATAGTATGCATTTATTTATATTTTATCTGTAAGTGAAAAAATATTACTTTGTTTTTTTAGTTATCAATTTATTCTTAAAATGCAACATCACTAGAATTTTAAAATTTAGTATTTTATTAATACGGACAGTGCTATCTCAAAAGTCACTTCTATTTTGCAAAAATAACCATATACATGCATAATTTTATTTCCATATCCATGCATTTTCATAGAGTACACTTCGAATCAAATTACGGCTTTTAATAAGGTTTTTACTTAAGAAAGACTATCCACGTATGATTTCCCTAGTAGTTATTCGTTACGTACAAAGGGAGATTGCATATAAATATATGTATCAACATTTTCTTGTAGTTAGTCTGCTTTCAGGTAGATCGTATGTTTACTAGTCTTGTTTGTAATTAAGTATAGTAATTATATACAGAATCTGTAGTGTAAACCATCTTTTATGCTAGCAGTTTTTTTTATTAGCGCATGTTTACATTAAACTACAAGCAAATACACATATTGTAATATGTCATTTATTTATATTTATTCGAAAGATTGTTATGGTAGTTATTCAACCGAACACTTTTACAGATTAGTAAGTTAACTCCACGTACTTAATAATGGCTGTTAATTGCTCTCATATGTATAGTTATTATATTCCAGCCTCTATGTCTGAGCCTTTTAAAGGTATATTCAATGACATGTAAAAATCAAGCATTAAATCACGTCTTCCTGTCTATCTAGTAAAAGTAAAACCAACAATTAAAATAGAACATTCGAGTCACCATCGACTCTACTCAACTACATTAAATAAGCTTCAACTAAGACTTTTTAAACTATTTATGATTTAAGAAAGCCCACAGTAAACTGTGCGACACATTAGAGGACAACGTTAAATTTCCTCAGGCAATATAGCCTATGGTCATGTTGATTAGTGCACAAAACATATTGTATGTAAAATACTCATTTTACATATTCACCCGCTCAGTGTTACGCAATTACGTGCATATCTTTGTAATCATTCATAAAGTTTCATAAGATCATAAGTTCCATAATGGTTCCGTAGAAACATTTAGGTACTAAAGATCGAACGTCCGACGTGAACGCTGTTAAACATTCTTTCGTAGAAGTGATTATTTTTTTCATTACTATATTTCTTTATTACATTACGCATTTTATTTATTCTTGACGTCCATTTCTGCATTTCTATTCTCCATCTTATTTAACCCTCTGTCTCATTTCTGTTAACAGTTTCCCCTACGTCTTCAGCACATTTTCATCTAATCAAAATGAACACAATCCTATCAACACCACTATTTTACTAAACATAATATGACGCCTTGCAAGTTTCCACCATTTTTCATCTGCATCGTAATCTTTAGCTGGATAATGGCGGACGCTATTCAGCTATCGCTCTGTCTTTCAAGTTGCTGGCTTGATTTATATTTGCTTGGCAGTCGATATTTTTTTTTCTTATTTACACATTGTTTTTTGAGCGTGCTTTTTATATTTTTGTTCCCATGTCTCTTGTCGGGTTTGATTTATTTGTGCATCTTTTAATTATTTTTGTCGACTTATGATAACTATGTTTTTTTTTTCATTTGTTAATATATTTTCTATTGTTGACTATAGTTTTAGGCTGTCATCTTTCTTCCCCCCATGCTTACTCATTCTTGAAAATTGCAAATATGTTAATGAAAAATAAAGAAGAACTGTGAGAATTCCGTTGGGGAAGACAGAAGCAAAAAGGAATCGACCAGAACAACATTAAAAAATAATGAAATGCAAATATGATAAAAATTAAATTCAAATAATAAGAAACATTCAAAAATAAAAATTAGAAAGGAAATACTGTGAAAATACAAATGGCATTATAATTAAAATAAACAAACGACTATTATGTGTAGAATAGAAAAGAATAATCATAAGGATTATTTTTATTATTTTAGCAATTGCATTTTTATTACAACAGAAAATTATGTATGTCGTATTAATAGTAATATTACTACTAATAACTTACAGCGAATTATTTGATACCAAAAATTGCATGGTAATGATTGCAATAGTAAGAGCATACGTTCTCAAAGAAAACATTATTATTATAGAAAAATAATGAAATATATAATGTCGATAGTATATTTCTATAAAAAAATACAGAGTTATATAAGAAAAAGTGAGGAAGAAATAAAGTGTTATTATTATATTTAGCAATTTAAGTAAAAATGCATGGCATAATATTACGCTAATTAATTTATATATTAGCACTGTATCAGGTGAAAACGATATTACATGAAAGCCACTGAATTGACCTGCGAATTAAAAAATACAAATTGTGTAAAACTGAATTACATAAAATTGTAAATATAATTTTACGGAAAATCATACTCAGAGTTTTAAACTTTTATTCTAATTATATGAGAAAATGTTTTTCCGCATAGTTTCTAAATTATTACCTTTCTCATTTGTTCACTTATTTGGAGGGCTAGTTTTCTTTATTAACAAATTATGTGGTTCAAAATTTCGCCGACTAGCTTACATGATATACATTGTTTTCTTGTGTTTTATCACTAAACATTTATGTTGTTGAATCCATCTACGTTACTTTGTGACAGATAGTAGGAGTTAGTTTATCTGGTAAAGTGTCCTTTTTCTTGCTTAAAAAATTGACACAGGAAAATGTACTGCGACATTTTAAAAATCTGATATTTAATATTGCATTCAAATACGATTCTACTCTTGTAAGTATGTTTTTTTTAATAAAAATTGCAAATTGCAGTATTGTCTTCTGTTTAATATGTTTGACAACTTGCTGTTACGCGGGTCGCTCATTACACAACACTAGTCCGCATGACCTTTTTTCATTCTTATTTTTAATACTCTTATATAATATTTTAGTCTCTGTCTTGTATAATTTTCTGTACGCTTTGCAAGAGTGAATAACCTTTATTAGTGTTCTCTTATGTGTTATTGTAATAATGTATTTGTATCATAAAACAATGTATTTTATACAAAGCAATCATTTTCCTCCGTCTGTCCTTTTGTTTTTTTTCGCGTAAAATCAGCCAGCATGTTTCTTTTAGTTTGATTACCTTTTGTATGTTCATTGACACATTGGCCATCTGGCTGATATTTTTAATATCTTATTCGGTTTTAGCTATAAACAATTCGGCGTATCAAGTTAGGAATACTACGCATATGCTACTGCCGTTTTAGGCGGTTCTATCTATATGATTTCTTTCTGGATTGTTTGTGCTTCTAAGCTACTGTCTTGCGATGAGTTTGTTTCTTCCAGAGCATTTAAATACTTGTAGGCGTCCCAGTCTCCTTATTGGTGTGGTATTATTTATCTCCGCTTTCTGAAGTATTTTCGACTTTTTACGTTCGTCAAAAACTGTTGGTCTGTGTATAGTGGACAAAACTTTCATTCTTTCCCATGTCGGCATAATTTTTTTTTCCTCGGACAGGAGTCCATGATTATTAGGTGAGTTGTAAATGTTGGTTTTTCAAGTGTTCTTTAACGGTTTTGTCCATAGTGGGTACAAGATGGCATAGATTTCTAGTTCATTGTTGCTACCTAGATTGAACTTTTCTTTTGTATTTGTTCCCTGGCTAAGTTCGCTTTCTGTTATTCTTTAAGTTTTCTATTAGTTGGCAATATAATGACGGGGTAACATCGTCAATTCTTATTATAAAATAAAAGTATTAGATAGTGAAGAGTATTCTTGTTTTGTACACTTCTTTGCAGTAAAAAGTATGCAGAAAGTATGTTTGGGAAGACAGAAATGTCAAATAAAATACAAGCAATTCCGTCCGGCTTTGTTCGGAGCCGACGTACTGTTCAGAATTCCAATAGCATATATATATATATATATATATATATATATATATATATATATATATATATATATATATATATATTAACAATTTGACAAATGTAACGTAACCTACATCTTAAATTTCAAAGGTTTTTACGTGAAATTACAAGGTTATACACTTTCAACTTTGATCTCTTGGCAGAAAAATTCTGACCCCAAAACGGATATAAATGCCTGCTGAATGTCTGAATATACTTTTATGAGAATTTCAAATGTTTAGACCTGAAGTTGATCGAATACTTTGCTAGAAACTGCAAAGGTCATTTTTTTTTTAAATTTGACCACTTAGCAGTTAAATTTCCGGCTATGCACCGATTAAAAAGTTTGTCTTATGTTTGAACAGACTTCATTAAATATTCAAATGTGTTTAGCCAAAATTGGCTAAGTAATTTGCTAGAGACGGCAGAATTTATTTTTTTTTAAACCTTCATCCCAATTTTGACTCCTTAACGTTTATAGTTTTCGGCTCAAATAAAATTAAGATCTTTATCTTTGTCCAAGTTAACTACATCTAAATTTGCAGTGTTTAAACTCAAACTTTGCGGAGAAGTTTGGTAGAGTTTCCAAAGGTCAAATAAAAAAATGACTTCTTGACGGCCAAATTTCTCACCGAAAGCAGATTAAAAGTTTTTCCCAAAATCTCAATATGTAATTTCAAATTTCATATCTGTATACTGAAAATTTACATAATAACTTAGTAAGAAAATGTACACACATAGGCACCACAGACAATTTTAATTTTATAGATTTTTAGATTTTACCTAGAAAGAATATCCTAGTTGTCTATATCTTTATATCATTAGCTAGAGAAGGGGTTATTTTCAGATAATCTAGTGTGTTGCCATGATGTCTACTGTCGTACTTCTTAAAATTGTGTGCATTAGAAAATGTATAGATATTTAGGTTTAATTTCGCAGTATTGTTTTTTTTTTGTGCTAATGCAGCTATAACGTAAACATATCTTTGTGTTAAATTGTCTTAGATTTAATTGGAATCGAATTATAATGTGCATGCACTTTTGACTTATAAACGTTGCAAAGAGTTGAAATGTATTTATGTGCACAAGGTTAAATTTAAAATTTGCATTTTTTTCCGTTGTGGTTTTTAAATTCTGGAGCGAAGAAGGATAATATTTAACGTTTGGGTTACATGTGATGTCTTATTAGGATGTAAACATTTAGATGCAATGTTTCTTTACTATAGCGGTTTTTTTAACTTAAAAAAGAGACTGAATATGTTATTGTTGGAATTTACAGCTTTTTGGTTAAATAGGGGCAATTGAGTTTTTTTCTTTTGTCGGCTGGTTACGTTTTTCAATTGTATATTAAAAAGGCATTAAAATGCAGTAAGTGGATGTTTATGTTTGTAAATGTTTAGGAAATCGTACTGTGATATTATATATGTTAGTATTTCTGTTGAATGATTAGAAGGCGATTTTATTTCATGAAGACCAAACAGTTAGACAGTAAATAAGTTTTAGAAAAATGGAAGGTCAGCATACTTGAATAAAATTTTTGAGAGGCATTGCACGATGTTGAGTTTACGTATGGTGTTAAATATTTATTGGTGTCGGGGGTGGTGGCCATACTATTTTTTCGTCAGGAATTTTCCCGATTCAAGGAAAACTACAAAGTGTTTCCTTGGAAAAATACACGTTTTTCGCAAGCTGTGAGTTCTAAAAGGGTCCGCTCGAGTATAATGGCATTTCGCCAAGGCGATCAAAAATGCTTGTGTGGGTAAAGAAATATATGTTATCAGTAGTTTTGAGATGAGGTTATTTCCAACACAAACATAGGCAGGCACACGAGCAGTAAAGCCATGTTGATAGCGACTCACTCAAGATAAATAGAATTAGATAGAAATATAGAGGAACAACATAACCTGTTACATTTTTAGAAAGGTATGAACGTAGGATAACATTGTTTTGAATTTTGGGCGCTCTAGAGAAATAACGAAATAATTTCGCAGATCCTGTCGAAAATTAAGGAATTTAGTGGGCTCGTTGTTATTGTTAAGCGCAAGTAAAAGGATGTTAAGTTAGTTAGACACGATGTTTTTATAGGTATTTCTTGAGTTTATTAAATCAAATTTTGGGAAATGCGATGGAATCGGTATGGTGAAAGGCATCTTGTATAATTTGGAGCTGACCAGTAAATATTTTTAGTGATGGGTTTCTGTTGTTTCACTTAAACGTTGTTTGAACCGAATGAAAATGTTTTAAAGTAAAATTAGTCGAAAAAGTTAGACAGACGCCAAAACATTAGAAACACCAAGAGGAGACAGAGTTACAGTAACCTATCGAATGAGGAGTCGTCGAATTTAGTGACTATTGTTATGACAGAAATGGTGGCTAGTTACCACAGTTTATATTTATCATGGTACGTAAAGTAAATATGCCATGAGATAAGAGGGAAATGCCGGTATAAATAAAATTATAATTGTTAGTAGGTAAATGCGCTGATCAAAAAATAATTGGGGTGGATGGGGTTTGACACATCTTTGCGCGCCGGTGTCTGAAAACCGATGGAAGAAAAAAGGTAGTGGCAGCAAAAAATGTACGGACAAGTTGAAAAAATGCTTACATTTTGGAAGAAAATAATGGTAAGAATATTAAATTATGCCGCGGCGACATAAAATTTCCTTGCTGGTAGTAGATAAAAATAATCGAGTATTATTATTATTATTATTATTACTATTGTTATTATTATTATTATTATTATTATTATTATTATTATTATTATTATTCATGTACAGTTCTTCCAGGATATAGCAGAAGTGGCTGATGAAAGATCATGACAATGGTTAAGAGGACTGAAGCTTTTGTTTGTACAGTACAAGAGCAGACATTAGGAACACGATTGTAAAAAAAAATGTTTTAGGAGAAGAATTTGCTGCAGAATGCCGTATTTGCGGTAAGACCTCAGAGTCAATTGCGCACCTTGCAGAAGGGTCTAGTGGACTGGCCAAGAGAGAGTACCGCAAAAGGCACGATCTCATGGGACTCCCGATATATTGGGAGGAGTCTAAAGAGGTTGGGGTGAAGTGTGCTGGAAAATGGTTTGAGGAGGTGGATGATGAAGAAGAACAAGTGAGGATGGCAAGGTAGAGGTATAGTGGGACAAAGTGTCATAACGACCAAGCAATTGGAACATAATCGTCCGAATTTTGGTCGTCATTAACAACGTCTCAATAAACTTGCGGGGTGTAGACTTCTCAGAACACTGGGTCAGGAATATGAGAAAGAAGGAGAAGTTGAGCAATTATGTTCCATTGGCTTTGGGGATAGGGCGTATACACGGGGTTAAAACACAAATAACCCCGGTCGTAATTGATCTGAGGGATAATTGAAAAAACTACCAATCTCCAATGTTTTAGGTGGACTTACGACCTCTGCTATTGTATGTACCACCAACATCCTTAGAAAAAATCCTTGATCTTTTAAGCTCCTGGTTCGGGGCTGGGATTGAGAGCAACCCTCTGGAAATGAATCTCATCCCTTTCCAGAGAGACGTTGATAAACGAAATCAAAATTATTATTATTATTATTATTATTATTATTATTATTATTATTATTATTATTATTATTATTATAAAAGTAAAAGTTTAGATAATGAGCATTATTATCGTTAGTTTGCTGTTATGTAAAAAAAGGTATGCGTAGAAGATGTTTGAAACAAAAAAATATTTTTAATAAATTATTTAACTTACAGAAAAAGGTCCTGGAAGTTGGCGTTGCGGGACTGCAGCTTCCCAAACAGTAGATTGTGCATGGAGTTTTGAAACGAAATTAAATCAGGTATCAGTACAGTGTGCAGAAGTAACATGCAGGTTATGGAATAAATAACGTACTAAAATATGTTCGTTGACATATATAGGGGTTAGTCACGCAGTCAAAAATGTTTGGAAGAGAAGTGCACAACAGGTGAGTCCCTAGCGACAGGCTATTGGGCGTTGACTAAGGGGAGTATCCAAAGAGTAGCGTGCAGGCTTCAAAGAAAGAAATATGGTGAAATAAACGCTGTCAAGAATATAAACTAATCGTTCTAGATTTTCATTGGAAGAAACGGGGATTGGAACAATTTGCAAAAACATCAACGAATATTTGAAGCTCAATTGAAGAAAAATCACGGGGAGTTGCTGTTGAAATCGAGGGGGACAACTGAAGAGCCCTTCTCCATTTAATGTTGGATTAATTGCTGCGGCATGCATTAAACTATAATACGCTCTCCCTGTACAAAAAACAATCCATTTCTCGAGCGGATTGTGATGTGTAAAGAGAAGTGGATCCTTTGTAGAAACCGGCGACGTTCAGCACATAGGTCAGATTCCTATGTCGCACCACGACACTTCCCGAAGCCGAACTTACACGTGAACAAAGTTAGGGTGACTCCTTGGTTGGTTACTACCAGCGTGATCTATCACAGCTTCTTGAATCCTGGCGAAACGATAACGGATTAAAAGTACTGTCGAAAAATCGAGGAATGAACCAGAACTTTAACGTATGTACCCGAGGTTGGTCAATATAAAGGAACCAATTCTCCCCCATGACAAAGCTCGCCTTCGTGTTGCTCCACTGACCATGCAGACGTTGGACAAATAGGGCCTCGACACTCTTCCTCATATTTACTTCCCATCTGGCCCAGTGATTATCACTTTTTTAAGTATCTCGGCAACTTCTTGCGATAAAAATGCTTCAAAAGCCGATAGAATGCCGTGACTCAAGATTTTTATGCTAATGGGATAAATAAATGTGTTTCTCGTTGTCGAAAATTGCTCTTATTTAATTAAGCTTTATAAAGCTCGTGATAAAAATAGCTATGATCTTTTGAATTTGAACGCCGAAAACGACTTTTTGGCACACACGTTATTAGTAAGCATTTATGCACATTAGATGACGCGAACAAAAAATATACACAGTTTATCATATCCCAAAAGGAGTTTAAATACAAAGTCTTACATATATATGACATGTTGTCTGTTAATATTGGCATTTCGTAACTTGTTGCCAGGGATTTAGTTTTAAACCGCTATGATTAGGGTAATTTTGAGGGGTGATAAGAGTTAACCCTGTAATATATTCTGCAGACACACTATTTTCATTGTGTGAGAAATAATTTTTCCGTGTAGTTCACTGAAGAGATATACCTAAATATTTGAATAAATCTGAGGGGAGTACCCACTTTTGTGATACAAGATATATATATATATATATATATATATATATATATATATATATATATGTATATATATATATAAAGAGAGGGAGAGAGAGATATAGTTAGAGAGAGAGACTTTATAATCCCGCAACGTAATATATACTTACTCGCACCTTAATTCCATACAGAACAACCGACGATACTACAATAGTTGTTCCCTTATATCATTCAGTAATTCGGCAGTTTTCTTGACATTTTCGCTTTCTTCGTTATCTTCCTCTCATAGAGATGTGTTGTTCATATTGCTCCTGGTGATCTGTATTTTTCCTCCGTTTACCTTTTGATGTAATTGTACTTCGTTGGTTTTAAATTTTCTGTTTTGTAATACTCTTTCGCTTTCATCTGCGTCGGCTGTATGTGCTTTCGAGTGCGATTATATTTTGCTTTATTAATCATATCGCGTACTATCATAAACGACATGTACTCTTTCCCGTATTTCCTGCTGCATTTTAATCAATTTACCTTTTTCAATTCTTTTTCTGATTTTTATTTATGCGAATTTAAAGGCTGACTTCCTATTCATGTTTTGTCAGTCATTATTTTAAGGTATTATTCTTTCAACATCATTTAATATTCTACATTAACTAGATGTTTTACGTCTGTTTTAGTGCTCGCTAGGAGGGGGTGTTCACATTTTCCGTTTCTGTTTTAATGTAATATTTGATACGGGTGTTCTGATCTTCTCCTTTAATAAGCCGTATAGTATCTTCCATATAAGAGATGCCATCCGGAGGAAGATCTGCTATTTTGTAGTTATTTGTCTTCATATTTTCCGTGATTTTCTGTCTGTTACCTGTTTGTTCTTTTCTGTGTAGTTTTTCACTTGGTTTGTTCCATCATGTAAGTTATTTGTGTGTATTTCTATTATTTATAACTGTCAGATACAGGAACTTTAATAATTAAGGCTGATTGGCCTTAAACACTCTGCCTGTTGTGTGGTACTCTGAACACATGTTCTTATAGCGCTTTCATTCGTGTGCGAACCATTCTTCTTTATGTTGACTTTTGTCATAGCACCCCAATTTTTCTTGAACCTTCTCCATAGGACGATTTTTACTTTTGTGATTTTCTTTTTATGTTAGGTAATTCTGTTTTCGTCTCTTTAGTATGTACAATTGTACTTGGAATCTAAAATGTTTCTTGTACAGAGTCCATGGTTTTCTCGTTCCTGAAATTAGATGACGCAACAGCTATAAAATATCTCCGATATCCCCAATGTAAACAACAGATGAAGCATTTGCAGATAATGATTATAAGTTCCTTCTTTCTAAGCCTTATTTCGATTACTACCTTATTAATGCATTATATTATATTACATTTTATTTTTGTTATATTTCTGACAACACGAAGCGTAGGCATGCTTTCCCGGTTTTCCAGCCACAACAGTGGTTGTTGTCTATGTCACATAAACTTGAAGAAAAAGGTTCACTATCACACATATATAATGGAACACATCAACAAACAGAGAACACACACAAACGGAAAGTAAACACTATTTTAAAGTCTTTTCTAATGACCACTGCAGGATAGGCTTACATTATAGTTAAAAGAAGAGTTACACCACAGGATTTAACACTTGGCAATTCAGCACATTAAACTCGTGGACAAAATTAATATATAAGTTTCAGCCATGAAAATAGCTTAAATAACGTAGATATTTAATACTTAATTAAATGTCTTAAACAAATCAAAATAAATTAAATGGTAAGCAATGATTGTTTTAGAAAGGAAATAAGCAACGGTAATGGTGTACATGTATCATCCTTTAAAAATCGCAAGGATTTGTTTGACGGCCATTACAAGGGACGAGATAGAACCGGTTGGTTGAATTGCCGATATTCGACCATTTTATAAATATCTTGAAAGGCTTCTAAGATTTTAAATTTTACAAATTTCTGATATGGGATTATAGAGATGCAAGGGGAAATATCTAAACGGTCTTACTCGGCATTAATATATTCCATGCGCAAAGTCTAATTTAAAGAGAAATAAGAGAAGCTATCCTTTTACGTGTTTGTTCATTTTAGAATCGCAAAAATTTTATTAGCAGTGTTTTATGAGATAGGAAAAAGAGACGTAAACAGCAAGAGTAAGGAATCGTCGTATGACCATCTTTTTTAAAGGGATATTTTAGAAGATTCTTACAAAATGCAAAAAATACAGAAAATTAAAACATATTATTATTATTATTATTATTATTATTATTATTATTATTATTTCTGCTGCAAGATTTGTCTCAAGACTTGAACGGCAATAGCAGACCTCACCCAATTGTCCTAGTTATTGCAGCTACCCTATTTTCGCTATTTTATGTCCAACACTCAGGATGTTCCAAGTAAACAAAGTTTTTGTCAAATTTCTACGGTCATTCCACAACCCAACTTGTGTTCCCATTTGTCAAACTCTTTCGTCTCCGATCGCAATGCCCAACACTATATCATAGATTACCTCAACTTCTTTCAATTTTAAAATCCTAGCAATCTTATATTTTAGTCCGAATAATCGGTGTACTTTCCCTCTTCCTTCTTCTCGATGCGAGTTTCAAGGGGCAAGATGGGCCAATCGGAAGCCACTCTTCCTTTTTCTTCTTAAATACAATTATGGCCAACTATTATGTTCCAGTGTTTTGTCTATTTGTATGGGGAAATCCCATAGAACTTGGCATTTCTCGGATTCCAGCCCTTTATAAAACTTTTGTGTATACCACTTGTCAGATCAGTAAAATTCCTATTTTCTCACTCGAAGTGATGGTTGAGATTATTGTACCTCAATTTAATTTTCATTTAAGGATACTTCTAATTCTTCTGGTGTATTCTTTCTTCATTCGTATCTTCATCTGGTTATGCATTATTTCATCGATCTGCACAACACCAAAATTCTTGTATCCAATTTTCTCAATGTTTCTCATCCTCTCACCATCAGGCATGCAGAGGCCCTCCCTTTCAAATACTTTATCTCTTTTCATGATTAGAACTCTGCATTAAGATAATCCAAATTCCATGTGTTTTACCTTCAGAGACAACTGTTAATGTGTTTACTAAACTATTAATTTCTTCGTTATCTTTTGCGAAAAACTTTAAATCGTCCATAAAAATGAGATGGTTGATTTTTTCTCTTTTTTTCTTCACTTCATAGAAAATCCTTAGTTTCCTTAGTAACAGTGTCAATGGAATCATGGTCAAGACAAACAACAACAGTGAGAGATTATCACCCTGGAAAATTCCTCGTTTTATGTTCACCCTTCCAAGTGTGTTGGACTTTCATTAAGTTATGTGTCCTACTATTTCATTGACTCACTCTTGAAGGATATGTGTCCATTACTACTCACAATATATCCATGCATTTTCCTATCCAACTCTTAATGTTGCTTGGTGGAACTATATTGAGATCAAAGATAAATGGGGGGCATATTATATAAAGTGTAATATAAAAAAAGATGTGTATCTCTCACAGCCTTAAAAGAATGTAGGTGATTTGTGTTTTAAATCCAGGGGAAAGAATAGAAGCGAATGAGTCGCGGTCCTATTTTATCATTATGTAATATGTATAGTATTTATGCCGGGGGTTTGTGCTGAAAAGTATTATTTCAAAAGAAATATTCGAGATCACAACACCACAAAGAAACGGTCTATGTATATATTATGATGATGAATTACAGCGACAGGATATATGCTAAGTAAGAGTAATAAAATTTAACTATTATCACAGCATTACGTATAAAAGAACTATGGCTAATAGAGTTATGTTATTGGATTTATGAAAGGTGTGGTGTGGTTTACATGGGACGTCGTGTATTAAGGTTTTTATTTAGTAAAATAGGGTAAGGTACGCGGGTGAGTTAAGGGAGTAAGTTAAGAGGGTCTATTGTGTAGTTAGTTGTTAAAACACATTAGTTATTCTCAGATCATATAAAGAAATAGTCCTTATATGTATATATATATATATATATATATATATATATATATATATATATATATATATATATATATATATAATGCAAAAGTATAAAGATAGGGGAGCAAAGTTTATCGAAATGAAAAAAGAAACAAAAATAATTAGGAAATAAATCCCATAACCTCACGCTATAAGTCGTAGGCATCACATAATTATTATTGTGATAATCGTTACAATTATAAATCCTACTTAGCATGTATCCTATAAATTTAATTAATCATCAAAACATGACGCCTGAAGGCATACCCCCTCTCAAAGTGCTGTTGTGATCTCGGTTACCTATGTTTATAAAATACCTTTTAGCGTAACCCCCCTGCATAGATACTATACATCTTACGTACGGGTAAAATTGGACCACCACGCAGCCACCCTATACATCCTCTTTATTTTAAATACATAAACTACCTACATTCTCTACGACTATGAAAAAGTTCATACACATTTTGGCATCACACTTTATATTATATTCTCCGCCATTATCTTAAAGTTCAATATCGTTCCCCCAAACAACATCAGTAATTTTAATGATTCATTTCGTGCCCGATGTTACCCATCATCTTTTTACTCTGTGTTTTAACATGCACAAGTATATATTGTTTTTACAATCATCAAAGTACTGAATGCCTTTGCAATTAATTTTTACGTCTGGCTTATTGGCATACTCGTTTAAACATTGCTTTTTATTAATTTTATATTTGTTTTATTTTTCGTTTTATAAGATAGCCATTTTACGTTTACTATTAACTGTAATTGTATTCATGCAGTAACTTTACATAATTTATATTTGCGTAATATTTGCATAACACACTTATATTTAACACAGAATTTTATATATATATATATATATATATATATATATATATACAGAGAGAGACAGAGAGAGAGACAGAGAGAGACACACAGAGAGCATGGGTGCCTTGCCTTGCACGGGTGTTTTGAGGTGTGTGTTGAGCAAAAAAAGTTTTAGTTCGAAGGAATGCCTGAACGCGTACTGTGAAGGAGGGTAAGAACGAAATAAATCAAGCCGGGAGTGGCGTAGGTTTAAATTAAGGCAAGACAAATGAAAAGACGGGTGATTTGCGAAAATATCGGCGAAAAAAACGATCCTTTCCTAGAGAAAATTCCCAGTTGAGGGTGAAGAAATTAGTGTTTTGGGCCAATTTTTCCGTATTTATCGTCTGAAGGGTCGAGCTTCAAAACGAGACTGATCTGGTGAAAATCCCACGCCTCTGTCGAAGTTTTAGGCAGACATGGAAACATAGATAGATACATTTATATTTTTGTAGCTCCAATTTTCGACCCAAACCGATTAAAAAGCTTGCTCTATCTCTGAATGCCCTTTATGGAAATTTTCAAATGTTTAGACTAGAAATTGTCGTAGTAATTTGGTAGAGACCGCAGCTGCCATTTTTTTTTTAATTTGGCCCCTATTAGAACCACTTAACCTTGACTCTTTTGGGCTCAAATTAAGTGATAAGTTAGATTCATATCCATGGAACCTATATCAAAAATTTCAATTTTTTATACTCAAAATTGTCGGAGAAATTTGGTAGCGTTCTCAAAGGTCAAATTGTTGAACTTTGACCACCTAACAACTAAATTTCTGACCGAAAATAGATTGCAATGAATTTCCTCAATCTCAATACCCTGTATATCAAATTTCGAGTCTGTAGACTGAAAATTGACGGAGTTATTGCGTAGGAAAATGTACACAGACAGACACACACAGCCGGACAGACATTTTCACTTTTATAGATATAGAATAGATATATTTATCTCTGCTATGCATATATATCTATATATAGAGATATTTGTGTAAAATATTTTGCCTATCAAAACCTATTGTCAGTTTAAGATCTACTGACCTGAAACTTTATATAAAGGGTATTCGTTCACATGCAAAACTTTATAATAGCTTTTGCGCAATGTGTGATTTTTTTTTAAATCCGGGCATATCTATTGATTCATGTTTTACTTATTAAAATTACAGCAAACATGTTTTTACAGCTAACGCATTGATGTAAACGGAAAAAAATATAACTGTAAGCAAAACGTGTTGCCTTCGATTCTCGATGCTGGCGTACAAGTCATTTTCTTAAAATCTTTTTTAACCATTACTGTATGTATTGAATGTAATAACATATTTTAACTACGAAAACTCCATTAAACAAAATATATATTTAAACGTTATCTATGACCGGGCAATGCCGGGCAGCCCGCAAATATATATATATATATATATATATATATATATATATATATAAATATATATATATATATATATATATATATATATGTATATATGTGTGTGTGTGGGTGTGTGTGCACGCGCGTGTGTGAGTGTGTGTGTGTAAGAGAGAGAGAGAGGGCATTAATCATTACCGGAATAGTGGGAAGGACATACAATTTATTTTCTTTTTCTTTTCCTTTTGGTTTTTCTTTTTCGTCAAAGAGAACGAATGGAATCCTTAGTGAATAATCCGAAATGGGGTCAAAGTTCAAAAGTTGCTTTGGAACAAAGAACAAAAAACTTTGAAAAAAGAAGAAGCAAAGCGCCATAATGAAAAAAAAATCCCTAAACTGAGTAGAATAGAAATAAAACGAGAAAAACGCGAAACTGGCAATCACGTTTAAAAAATATTAAATGCACGGCTGGAGTAAAATCAATCATTTCTTCACAAAAAAAAATAGGAATGATAAAGTTGCACGAACAATGTTGGCAAGATGCAAAGAAAATACTGAAAGAGAATAGGAGTACAAATAATAAAAAAAATACGAATACGACAAATTAAAAAGAATAGGGAAATTAGAATAAGAAAGAGGCTTTAAAGTAATAGAGATGACTGAGTACTAAAATTATGAGGAAAGGAAAACGCGTGTAAAGAGATGACAGCATTAAAACCAAAGAGAATATGATTTACCGCACAGAATGAGTAGCCAGAAACATGTTGAAAATAAGAGAAACGTCACTAGTAGTATAATACGTAATTGTTACGATATCAATAACTGTATTCACATCCGTATAACAACTGATACCTGTGATAGCATTTATATGTGTGATATGGTGCATTTAGCGATAAATAATTTCACTGTTTACTTTGTTCAAATTATAATAGTGGTATTACTATAACAGCAACAGCAATAACAATAATAATAATTAATGGCAAACGTTAGGAAGACATAGGTTGATGAGAGATGCAACAAAATGAACCACCCCAGCAGTTCAGGCCTATAACATGTTTACCCTTAGTTTGGAAAATGCAAACATCATAACCGTGTAAATAAATTTACCTCTCTCTTCATAATCGATTAATATTTTCCGAGAAACAGAAAGTATCAGATAAAGGAAAGGACACATAACTAAACGATTTTGAATGAAATTAAAATATAGAAAAAGAAGATAGCTATTGCATTAGACGTTTACAAAAAATAGTACGACATCATCCCTTTAGCATGCATACAAGACTGTTTTAGAATATACACTCGTGAGCAAAAAAAAAATTATGGCAAACAAATTTTATACATTTTATCGCACTAAATGTTCTATTGAACAAAGAATAATTGAAAAAGGAGACTTCAACGAGACTATTAACACAGAACAAAACATTTACGTTAATAAATGCGTATGATGGAATCGCATTCCCTTTAGCTTTATTAAAAAGATCAATCATTTTAGACATGCTCCCAACCAAAATGAAACACTGTGGAGAAAATATGCTATTCCATTCGCTTACCACAGTTACCCACAGTTTGTAATTGTTCGAAAAATTTCTTCCATCCTATGCACGAGTTATTATGGACCAAATATTCTCGATCAAGTTAAATAGAGGCTCTGACCTGGCGAAAATAGCACATCAATTGAATTATCAGAATATTATTTGTGTGACTTTCGCAGTGTGTGTACGAGGCATTATCATGTTGAAAAATAATGTGAAATTGAAATAATATCAATGAACCAATCACGGTACATTGCAAATATCTGCTCAAGTTTGAATCTAAGATTGCAAACTATGTAAAACTTCCGTTGAGATAGATATAAATCAAAATATAAGGACCAAATCAAAATTAATAGATGATCGTTTATGTAGAGAAATGATTGGAAGTCGAATCTATTTGATGACCGCTACTAGGCCTAATTTATCTTACACTTATAAAATCACACTCCAAACATATCAAAAGTGAATATTAAGGATCTTAATCGCGCAAAACAAACCCTTCGTTATCTAAAAGGAGCCAATGAACAATCTTTAATATTTAAAACGTCAGCATATCCTTTAAATTTAGAAGGATTTTGAGATTCCGATTGGGGCCATTCTGAATATAGAAACATATAACGGGATACTGTTTTTGGCTGTCAAAGACTGGACCTATGATATCCTGGAAAACAAAAAAAAAACAGCTCTTTCTACTCGTGAAGCAGAATTTTTAGCCCTCACCCTTCCCCGAAGGAGGCAATTTTCTGAACACCCTTCAAAAATTTATTTTCAAACAAGATCAAAGTAAAAAAAAAAAATCTATAGTAATTCCTTGTGATAACCAGAGTAGTATCATATTAGCAAATAATCATATTATCCATCAAAGTTCAAAGCATATTGATATCAGATATCATTTTATAAGGGATGAAATAAGTAACACATCTATTACTCTTTGTCATACCATCTGAGAATAATATAGCCGACATTTTCACTAAACCTATAAAAAGGATAAAATTAAATCACTTTATAGCCAACTTTCTGGAATCTGATCTATTTTCAGAGACTCAAAAAGGAATCACGAGAAGTCGAAATCACACAAAGAAAAAAGAAAAAGTAAATAACAATAATAGATTGTTAATTGTCCCGGGTACGACGTTAAACTGCGACCATTTCCATATTACTAACCCAATTAACCAGCTAATGCCTATCCGAATGTGTCCAGTTTTTGTTAAACAGAAAATGTATATTTGTATGTACTTGTACGTTGTACACACACACACACACACACACACTCATATATATATGGGTGTGTGTGTGTAGGTGTGTATATATGTATGCATATTTATACGTGTATTTGAATGGGATTATATTTGTATATATTTGGATAGAATTTTATCTGTACGCATTTGTATGTATAGATTTGAAAAGTGTTTATTTTTATATGCATTATAAAAAACGGGGATAACTTCATGTGATTTAAAAAATGGCTGCTTGCTGCACACATTCTACTATTATATTGATGTTTCTTTTTTACCAATGAGAATGAAGACAAATTCCACAAAACAATAAAAACAAACAAAACTGATATTTTATTTGTTCATTTATTTGTTTATTCTATTTCATTCATTTATTAATTTATTCCTTTTTCTCAAGTCAAACCAAATTAAATCCAAAAGGACTTTTCCATTATATCACAAAAGGGAGTGTGTAAAATGTTTTTTTTAATCCTAATGGGGTATGGCACATATGATTTCCACGATTTTGTTTATAACCACAAGCTATAATAATTAACTCATCAGAAGTTTCCAAAATTACTATAAAAATTGTCGAATTTTAGATTCTATCTGTCGCCATCGTCTCCGTCACGAACTTGCATTTGATAATTCGCTGCCATCTTTGTTACTATGGATTACCGAACATTCAAGATCGGCACTGCACTGATCTTCGCCGACATCTTTGTTACTAGGAATTACTTTACACATGAGGTCAAAACTGCGCTGTTTATTAACCGGCATCTTTATTCAACATAATGTCTCAACACTTAACAGTAACCAATATATATTTTAATGCATAGGCATGTACAGTGAGTTTTATATACTGATGTTGTTTATAGCTATAAGGTAAAAACAGTAAATCATTTGTTTAAACTATGAGATTTCAACTTAATTTCGGGCACCTCTTCAGGTGTGTATAATTACAGACAGAGCATATGTTTTTAAATATAAAGATTATTATACAGTATTATGAGCATCGAATAACAACGTTATTTAATCATCATAAGATTTATCTGAATGTTTTTGTTTCTCATAGAATGAGGCACACATTTTTAGAAAAACAAAATTATGAAAAAGAGTATAGATCATTTACATCAAGTAAATGTGTTGTATAATAAGGGGACAGGCTGTGAAGAAATCGGAGAGGCAAGCCAAGAACGTGATGTGAGAGTCACGTTTCAAGCATGGCAACATGGAATGTTGGACACGAGCGTCACCTGAGCTAGTGACACACATATTTGAAATGCGGTGATGTTTCAAGGCCAAACAAACAAAAGGAAAATTGCCTACAATCGAAAACAACGGTTGTTGATTATTGGGGCAATTATGCTTTGAATTAATCAAAAATAATAACATCAACAAATATTTTATGACCAGATCGGAATGCAGCTGACATTCGCAGTTGGGGCTAGAGAAACCTGACCGATATTAATATAAACAAAGATGTTTTGGTTTTGCAAAAGGAGTAGCCGGCCGACGCGGTGAGAAACAAGTCTGTCATCTGTCAACACCCCGCCACGCCACCTATCTCTCCCAACACCTCTCTCCTCGCTAGTGGAGTCAGTGACAACCGACACCAAAGTGTAAAGAAAGATTGTTTAATATAAACTCGAATTCTTTTGTACACAGTCGAGTCTTTTAGTTGGCATTCCAAATATACATTCGTCGGTAAACTTCTCCGGCGACCATTTGTCCACGCAGTTATATATACTGAGTGCACACAACACAACAAATGTAAGGAGGCTGTCCAGCTATATGTAGATGAGACCAAATATTTTTCACATATTACATGTTCTATAACAGGGATTTTATTCTGCCATTGGATAACATATCGAGATTTCGCCGGGTATATATAGGAATGGGAATTAGAAATGCAGCATATTTTCTCCTTAATTCATAGAAATATCAGAAAGACAAGCAAATGCACGATAGATGATTCTCATTGGAAGATAAAAGACATAGAAATTGAAGATAAAGTACTTTATGAAACAAGTAGAAGTGGGTGAAATGAATGTTTGTCGGCGACGATATTATGTGTGATTATTGTAAAGATTGACCCTGTTCCGTACACACTTAGAGATCATTTGACTTGTCCCGATTAAAATGCGCACGCTAAGCATCTAATTACTAGAGACAAATTCTATTTGCTATAGATTAGTCGTAACAAAAACATATTTGCCGCTCGAATCGAATACGTCGGTTTGGAGAGCGATGTCGACTTAAGAAAGCAGATATTGCCTCATCAACGTAAGAAATAGATAAGTAGTCTTCCGTCACGATGGTTTTATGATGTGAGTAGCATTCGTTAAAGGCGTAGATGTGAATAATTGAGGAAATGAAAATAACTACTAAGTTACTAAAAAGGATGATTCCTTGGAAATGTGGTCACCTTATGTCGTGTCTATACAGAAAACCTTAAAGAAATCAGTTTTTACTGATTTCGTCAATAATATTCAGATGGCCCGCATGTTTACTTAAACAATGGAAATTGGGTCACCTTGGAGTTCTGTTGATAAAAGTAGGGTTACACAGGTATAATAAGCTCACAAAGAAGTTGGGAATTAAACAATGGCAACCGAAGGTTTTGTGGATATGTTGTACGACTGAGAGATTACACGTTAGAGAAATGATAGCTATGATTGAATTGCACGTTCCCTGTGGCAGTCGATGCCGTTAATATGATATATTTTGTATGATATGATTATTAGGAGTAATAAGTACGGGTATAGCAGGAACAACTAATGAATTTGTTTATTTATGGACCGCATCATCTTACATTAAAAGTAAGAATAAGTTACTCCTGGTATATTTCTCTCTTTTCTTCACACAATAGACGACACAGGGCACCATATCATAGCGTCCTTCTATCTCACAAACGCAATATCAGCTTAGAAATTAACTAACAAAATTACGAGCACGCGTGATATGTAGAATGTTATTAGTCAAGGACAGTTTTAAAAACTGAAGCGTGGTTTCCGCCAATGAATGAGGGGTCGTGAATCATAATGTCTACCTGTACATAATACAACTTTATTTGCTTCATAAAAAAACTAACACTGCTCTATTTGTTCTTCTCTGATGTTGTTTACTATGCTGTTTTTTTTTATAATTGGCGGAATATATACTTGAACTTTCCACTCAGATCAGAAGGTTGAATTCATAAGAGTCGGAATTTACATTTTCCTTCCTTCTAATTATTTTATTGCAATTTTAATTTTTTTTTCTTTTTTTGCTTTTTGCGTTGCACTCCGATTTGGTGGCGGGGCATTAGTTAATGCGAAAGAATTATGCAGTGCCAACGTTCATGAATGGAAAAAATGTCTAATAAAGAATAATAAATAACCAAGGCCGTGAATGCGTTATGGCAATTACCCATAATAGCAAATAGAATCGTTTGAAAGTCGAAACGTTGTTAAAAAAAAACAAAAAAAAAAAACAATGAGTTATGCAGTGACGGCCCGAAAACTCAAAATCCTCCAAAATAATTGGAATTCCACAATCTATTGAAATTTAAAAATCATAAATAACGGTATCGATTAACAATAGAAAGAGAGATCTGACGTTAAAGTTCATTAGTTTTACATAACAAGAGTCTGAATTAACTATAGTTTATTTTGTTTTTTTCTCGTCTAGAGACAAAGATAAAGACCGGAGAGATCTTGAAAACGCCTCGCCCTCTGCTAATGCTGGTCGGAGTCATTCAGGCCACCACAAAATTACATTTCATTTATATGTTGATAAACAGAATATTGTATTAATCCGTGCCCAGCAGTATACACCATCAGCATTATACTAAGGAAGAAATAAAATACAAAAGATAAAGTAAAAATAATTTAAATGTAAGGAATATATATATACACACACACAAACCCCCACCCACCAACCCACACACAGACACACACTTATATATATATATATATATATATATATATATATATATATATATATATATATATATATATATATATATATATATATTATTCAAGAACATCTGGTTTAACACGACAGAGTTATTCTTTTTTTCCGATTCTTCTGGATATCTTTTTCATTCGCGGAGCGGTCTTTTAGCTGTTCTTCTGAAGGGGTTTTATCTGTGTGTCCAATTATCATCACATACGCTTGTTGTATTTATCGTTTTCTTTTACAGTATTTTAATGCTTGAGATATGATATATATATATATATATATATATATATATATATATATATATATAATTTGTTATAAAAGGTTGGGCGATTCATTTTTATTTTATACTGTATTTCTTTCGTTTCTTGTGTACTTATACAAATATTGTTAGAATAGTTGCTCCGGTGTTAGTGAGATCCGGTTAAAAAGGGGTTGTAGTTTTTGATGAGTCTGACTTCTAGTAATGTTGGTGTGCACTTATTAACGTAGCGAATTTTAGTTCTGTTAGATATTTCCCATGTCGAACTACTGTATCGTTCTTACATGGGATGTTAGGTGTTGTTTTATGGCGTTATTGTCATCTTAATGATAGGTTACCTGTCGGTAAAGTGATATAGTTTTGTGGCTTATGTATGTATGAGGTTTTAAAGTGGGTTCGGCTACATTCTGCGAAGTGGCAACTAAATTCACACATTCCATTTTTTGGGTTTAGTTTGGTGTTAGTATTGTTATAAAGTATTTAATTGGAGGTTTTAAATTTTGTATAGCAAATTATTAAGTTTATCTTTTTTCTGATCGTTGGGGCTGCTGTATCTTTAGTTCGGTGTGTTATTATTTTTCTTCTGTTTTATAGTTAGTGAGTACTTGGTCTTTATAATATACTTTTATTATGTCGTTTTGTTAAGGTTAGTTTAAATAGGGTTCTAAGTGCTTATCGGCGATTTTAATGGGAAAGTTATTGTTTATTATGGTTTCTTTTATGTTTTTTGTTCTTTGTAAAATATTTGTTGGGCTAATGCTATATTGTATAAACGGTGAATCACTTTTATTACGAGGGCATTTTTATATTTTTCTGTGCATTTGCTATTGTTATTAAAGTGTATTGCCTTATTGAGACTAGTTTTTTGTATGTTGAATTGTGTATTCAGTGAAGTAGGTTAAAGCTATTTTCTTATGTATATTCGGTTCAGGTGATAATATGAGAACGGGATGTGTTTCTAGGTTTAGTTTGAGTTTTTTTTATGTATTGTCAGCATTCGGTAGCCATGAATATGTAGTCGACATATAGGGCATAGGTAGTGGGTTTATTTTTTTAATGTGAGAAAATTTAATTTTCCAGTTGGTGCATATAGTATTCTGCGAAGTTTGGGCCTATAGGTGATCCCATTAAGTCGCTATCTATTTGGATGTATGTATTTTTCTATTAGTCAGTGAAGTAAACTTGTGTTTATTATTCTACAATAAAATAAATCTTCTTTTCGAGACACCGTATAGTAGAGTTTTGCCGTCCCGAAAGACCAGAGATGAAAAATATAAAGTATGCTTAAATCCGAAGAAGGCATAGTCACAATAAGGTTCCAGGGTAAACAATGGGCATTTACACATTTTAAATATCTATTTAACACCTGCCATGATTTAAAATGCGTATAAAAGTAGCATGCTATTTGGAAAACTTTGATAGGTATGATTAGATATAACTCATGACGTTTATTTATAGATTGTACTATTTTAATTTATCGAAAGAACTATAATGTAATAAAGACGTTGTATGAACAATAGAGCCATTCTATTCTGAGGGAACTAGTATACAAATTTTTTTTGTAGGAGGTGTCGGATTTGCCTGTGTACATTTGATTACGTAAGTTGGAAACTGCACAATGTAATACGAATGGAAACATATTCAATGGCCTAAATGCTCGTCATTTGAATGCTGATAAAAGTAAATTTCACCGTTAATAACAGATTTTCGAAAACAAAAGTAAAAATTCATTAATGTTTAAGTTGTATATTCGCATAAAAATAAAATTTATTCCGTATAGCTTTTGAAACCTATGTATAAACTGAACAGAACCGTAAATACAAAAGAGAATTATTGAGGTAAAAATTGTCATTTCCATTTCGATAAATTATTTGCCAGTGATGCATTCATGTTACTTTTCGGCTTAATGCAGCTTGGTTTATCTCACAATAGAAAATAATAATGCTAATTCAACACCGAGCAAGGCATACCAGTTACATGAAAAATAGAGCGGAATGTCGACATTTGCTTTTGTAAAAATAAGATATCATATAACGCAATGTTATATAAAACAAGGGTAAAATATAAATGCGCCTATATTTCGACTAAGCAGCCCTTCTAAGAGACTTTCGCAGTGCAAAGAATGAAGGATGAACTTCATAAAATATTTCAAATTGTTGAAGTGTCAAATTATAATTATCATTATGGTCTCATATTGAGGGATTAACACTCGGTTATGGCTGACCACATATAGAAGTGAAAGGGGGCCCATTTTTCCTATGTAAAACATAGACTTTGAGCTATGAGGATTCAAAAAGCAACAGATATGGGGTACAACGTATTCAGGTGTAGCACACACACACACACACATATATATATATATATATATATATATATATATATATATATATATATATATGTGTTTGTGTGTGTGTTTGTGCTCGTGTGTCGGTGGATGTTTGTATGTCTGTGTTTTAGTGTTGGGATATTTCTCTGTGTATGTGTGCATAAATAAAACATTTCTAAAACATACTTCATAAAATAGAATAAATATTCTAAGTGTTGATAGAAAGTTGGCTGACGCTGCCAACGCTGTGGACCTTGGCTTATCCACCCACACACACACACACACACATATATATATATTTATATATATATATATATATATATTAAATTACATATCCTACATGTAACGTGCATATATGCTTCGAACTAAAATTCACTGACAGAAACACAGAAACCCATGACTTAGAGCTGAAAAAATCGATGGTAAAATGATTTAGTATAAACAATTTTCCTGTTCAGGGCATAGGACGTTACTTCTTCAATTACAACTGAATAAAAAATATGAGATCCTAAATTTTTAACGAGAAAAATCAATAATACAGTCATGAAAAACAACAAACAACTTCGTACAGGTACGTGAACTCATTTTCGTATAATATACACAAGAAAAATCGCATACTACAACATAATACTAAATTAAATCCACACCTAAAATAGAGAAATGTAAATTCATAAAGTAACAGTTTGTAAAAAAAATGTAGAACATTAATTCTACACTATCGCATAAACATGTAATAGACACTAGAGAAAAATATGTAAAAGTATGTACTACGGATATGGTGAATATTTACAAAGATGAGTACTCTCGTTAATAAAAATACACACGCACATACGTGGCAGGTAAACAAATAAATACTAGGTAAAATGAGTAAATAACTTTTACGAGTACCCAAAAAAATATAGTAATATGCATTCCATTCAATTCTTAGGTGACCATTTTTTAAAAGTCTAGAACGTTGAAACTGAACACTAGTTAATTTACACAAAATAATTCCATAATATCCACATATGCAGAATTTTTGCCGATAAGTAAAATATTATATATGCTTACGGCATTGTATGTTTCTAGCGAAGTAAACACCTATTTGCACACAAGCTTATATATAAAAATACACAATATATATATATATATATATATTTAGGCAGCATTTTCTCATTGAGACCAATATTATTAAATAGCACGAAATTATTCTGTTTTACAATTTCCCTTTTGGCCTTTTGGCCAAGATCAAAGTGTAGTAGCTGTTCTTCAGATGCTGCACTCCCATTCCTTGTTCTCTCTCGGTGGAGGAGCAGTCCTTCACGGGTGAGACAAAATTTCACTTTTGTACCTTTTCTCCACGTTAAAAAACGACCCTTGTGTCTAGCTCTGTCCCGTGGGGAGGCTTTGTAAATAGGTACAATTTCCCGTTTTATCTTCTCCAATCTCCGAATTGTCCTTTTTGTGTTCTTCTTGAAATTGTATATGTTGGATCAATAATCGTGAGCGCTTTCGACAGAAGTACTTCTATCATCCTCAGGCATATTGTAGAAATAAATGTAGAAAGTGTTTTTTTTTTAATTTACTTATATACACATTTTCCTAGTCACGTGGTAGCTTGTTACAAGTTAGGTGAGCGGACTTTTTTTTACATATATTAAACACATTTATATATATACAAACATACATTTTGAAAAATTTATCCCAAACATTTCAAAAAGTTCCGGCTGCACTCATAATTAATATTATTTATATGAGGTTTCTTTGTTTTAATGTGCAATGCTTCGAGTATTCTTAGCCTATTTACATTTCTCTCACTCTGCAGTACTCTTGTATTTTCTACCATAATTTTTCGAAATTCCGAATGGTGGCAGCCATGTCCCTTCACATGTTGTGATATTGAGCTAGAGTCAGAGAGGTGGAGAGTCAATCTTCGCGACAATGTGTTAGTTGTTGAACAAATGTAGGTACTAATATTGGAGATACGCTCTCCAATTGGGCAGCTAAATTTGTAAACTACATTGGTCCTTTCCATGTAGTTTACAAATTTTCCACAAGCTTAACGACAATCAGAATTTTACTGCAAATGGCATCGCAATATGACCTAAACATCCATCAAATGGACGTAAAAAATCTTATTTGAATGCCCCAATAGACTGTGAAATTTATATTACCCCTCCAGAGGGATTTATAATTAAAAATAAAAATAGCGTGTGGCAACGTAACAAGTTATTATATGGTCCAAAGCAGAGTGCTCAGTGTTGGAATACAGTATTTCATGATCATATTATTAAACAACAATTTAGACAATGCGCTGTAGACCCCTGTTTATATAACCAACACAAAGACGATAAACTACTGATTTTGGTTTTGTGGGTCGATGATATTTTAATCGCATCGAAGTTTGACATAATGTTAACAGATGTTAGGTAAACATTAAGTAAAATATTCAAAAGAACCGATCTTGGCAAAATATCCTGGTTTCTGGGAAAATAATTTACTCAAAGCAAATGACTGGTTACGAAGAATCAAGCAAGCTACATCGACAAAATACTATTGAAATTTGGAATGGGCGAGTGCAAGAAACGCTCTACACCGGTCGAAAATGAGTATTTAGTATTGGAGGTAATATGTATTCACCAAGTAGAAATCGTCTGACAGGCGAAACTGGAGAAATGTTAATGTTTTTACATTATAATTTAAGAATTTTAGGACTTAAATATGAGTAACAACGAGATACTTAAGTGTATTACATAACTAAATTATTATCTTGTAATCATTGTAATTAACCAAATTCTTTTTTTTAATTTTAAGGGTTCTTTAAAACGAAATAAAATCGATTTTTATAATTTATGCTTCGTACTACTGTTCTCATATTGAGTGCTCCTATTTACTTGCCCCCCCCTCCGAAAGTAAAGTTAGACACAAAGTCGTTTTTAAATGTGGGGAATATCCAGCTCCCAAAAGGGGCACTTTTGATCGGAACAAGAACCGGGCTCAAATTAATTTTCAATCGATATTTGCCCTTTTTTCCTAGCTGGCGAAAATGGCCCTTTTTCCTAAATTTCTAAATTTAATATAAAATGATCCCCCGTTTCCCAGCCATTCGAATCGTTTTAAAGCAGTTAACTAATTTTTTTACCATTGACTCACAACCCAATCGGCAAAATCATAAAAGCACAAATAATCGCTTTTTTTGTTGTATTATCACGGACTGAAGGTTAGTAGTAGGAAGGGTCCGTGTCTTTTATAAAATGGAGAATCGAACTTTTCTTTTCGAAACAAAAAGTTATAATTGCGATGGGCGAAAAATGAAAATGGAATAAAAACACCGATAATTTAACGAGAATACATTATTTACATCTACGTACCGTTTTACACGTAACTATTTAAAAATGAAACAAAAAGATTGCCTATAAACACTCATGATTATAATATATATATATGTATATATATATATATATATATATATATATATATATATATATATATATATATATATATAAAACGATTAGGAATTTAAAATAGACGGTCAGTTTCACAAATAAATATAACGTAACATGAGCTGTAGTGTGTTACCAATTTTAAATTATGTGCGCTTATTGGGGATAGGGTGTCTACTTTTTAAGCGATTACACATGGTTTTAAAACATTGCAAACCGAACTTAATTTAGTGGGAAACACTTTAGTTAATATCCATAAAGAATTAGGATGGCCAGAAATGATGATCATTTTACGTTAAATTTATATTCGAAACTGATCTTACACTCTAAATTCTAAATGATCGCTTTTCTTTCCGCCAATTAAAAAAATGTTCTAACACGTAATCTATAAAAGTAATATTTCATTTTGGAATAGGAATTTAGCTGCGAGAGAAAGCACAGAAAGCTCACGCAATCTCACGTTAAAAATGGTTTTCATAATAGTAATATTATTATTTAGAAATTCGTTCGTAACAGTGAGATGTGGCTTTGCTAAGTGGCGCTGTTAAATATATTGTTCTTACATCGTTTTCTTATTTTGCCTACCAATCTTCGAATATTTTCCACTATTCATGTAAGTAGCATATTATACAGTAAATACGAACTGGTACAATATAGCTTTGTTTTAAA